>NW_015387795.1:0-9547 GCF_001527695.2 Protobothrops mucrosquamatus | reverse complement strand
GCCGCGAATCCAGGAGGACCCCCAGATTGCGCACCCTCTCCGAGGGGGCCAGAATTTCGCCCCCTATAGTCAGCGATGGAGTCAGCTGACTATGCCGCGGCGCCGGCAGCCACAGCCACTCGGTCTTGGAAGGGTTGAGCCTGAGTCTGTTCCTCCCCATCCAGACCCTTACGGCCTCCAGGCAACGGGTCATCACGTCTATAGCCTTTCACATGCTGCTGAATTACCTCTCCAAATAGCCTCTGCCATTAGCCATACCTGTTGAGGGTGCTGGGGATTATATCAGTGTTGAAAAACTTCAAGGACAATATCTGCACGGTTGCAATTTACCTTTAATATCACTAAGCGCTGAATATGCCTAGCAACCGATGACAGGTTTACATATTAAACTGACACATTCAGCACATTTATATACTGAGGCTTGCTTGTGGATGTTCCACTTTGGGTATCTTAATGTATTCAGTTCTAAAAGTTAAACAGAAGAGAATGTTTCCTGAGTGCTTGAGCCTAGCTCAGCAGAATTCCCTTTTCATTTTAAATTATTATATTTGCTTCACCGTTTTCTCTATTGGGCTGTTTTTTTAATGATATAAAGTAGGTTTTTTTAATTGGGCAACGTTATAAATGCTACACATACATATATATACATATATGTATGGAAAATCTCTGGAGAAGAGCAAATGGTGGTGTGTTTGGCTGTAAGTTGATTGAGAGAGATTCATTATTATGTGACTTTGATTTCTTTCCTAGTGCTGTGACTTCTGCAAGCAGCTGTTACCTGCTGAGTTTCCGGTAGTGTACGCAGACCGAGCCGGCTACAATCATCAGTGGCATCCATCATGTTTTGTGTGCTCTAAGTGCTCTGAACCACTTGTTGACTTGATCTACTTCTGGAACAATGAAGCCATCTGGTGTGGACGCCATTACTGTGACAGTATAAAGCCACGCTGCGCAGCTTGTGATGAGGTACGGTTACTGTGAAAATGGGTATCCATCGCTTGTCTGCATTGGACCCTATTGTGAGATGGTCTAAACAGCTGCAAGGAGTCAGACATTTATCCAACATCTTTTCTCTCCTTTCCCTTTTAAGCAGGACCCGTATTGATTTGCCAAAAAGGAATTAAAAGTGTGCAGAGTGTTTTTATATATGGTGATCAATGGGATGATCTTTTGCTCATTTCTTCTGGGAAATGTTTGGATTATAAGTGAATTTTCCAGCATGTTTATTTTATACCATGATGTTAAGTGCATGTATTTTGTTTGAACTTAAGCTTAAAAAGGCTAAAACAGATTTCATTTTTACAAGGGGGGCGGGGGTAGAGAGACTCTGCAATCTGCTGCCATTCGGAAGTAAGCTACCCCAGGAGCGGCAGCCAAGTTAGAGGTAGCAAACAGACAACACATTTGCCTTGTATTCCCTGTCTTATCCTATTTCTAAAAGAACTGCTCTAAGCTTCTGGTAGAATTCGCTTACTTTCTCCTCCTCCGTCCCCTTAAAACTAATATGTGGACATAAGCTATTTAGTTTGTATTGATCTTACTAAAGCGACTCCAGGGATAAAAATTTTATTCCTTCCAAATTGGTCCCTTGAGCCTGATATTAAGTACATATACAGTTAAATGTTTTACAGCAATATATTTCCAATAAGAATTCTTGTACCTCTCAGATCTGTCGTCATAAATGTTATTTAGCACATAAATGCATCCTTCAGAAAATGCCCCAGCTGATCTAGCTGAGTTTATAGCTCTTCCATCTCCATGTTTCTTTTTTTAAATAATTTATCAAAACCTAGGCTTGCAAATAAGGCTCGGTTTCTCATTCTTTGAAAATCTCTGAGGAGCCCTGCTTTTCTATAAAGGAATAGCCATCCAGGATCCAAGCTTAATTTTTGCCAGAGCTCACAATCATGGCATCTATTTTCAGAGCCAGAATTATATGAAGTAAACTGGGATATGGGAAATAAGGAAAAAAATAAACAAATTGAACATCTTTCGTATTACTAAATAAATGCTAAATCCCACATGCTAAATTGTAGGGAATATTTTTTTTTAAAAAAAACTAGTTACAAAAAGGTAAATTTGTATCAAATATCCTTTCTGCACCCTATTTCCTCTGCCAGTTGACCCATTGTAGAGTTGAAAGGATCTTGAAAATCAATCTGCTCAGTACAATAAGCAGTCCTTGGCTGTGTTTGTTCCTTGTTGTTTTTTTTCTCACAGCAGCTGATGAAATGGTCCCTTTTTGGACATTCTTGACACCCATGTAGCATATATGCCTGAGACTAGCTGTGGCCTAGCCAATTTTTTACGTGTTAACCATTGCACTGTGTTAGTTAAGAGTTGGGTAACATTTAATGTTAACTATGATCAGAGCGATTTGGCTTTATTCTTATCATGCTGTAAAGCTCATTAACAGCTCCTTTGTAGGTTTCTATAGGAAGAGCAATATACAGCAAACTGAGCTTCCTGAATTATGGTACAGTAGCTACCATTTCAAGAAGGAACTCTGTGTAGTGAGTATGGACTACTGTGAAGAGAAGGAAATAGAATTTGGGAAAGGCATAAAATACATATGAGAATAGGTTAGCAAACATGGTTTTCCTGGAACTTAAATTACTTAAGGAATTCCTGCTTCAGATACATATTGTATAAAGAACACAATATATTTCAGTGAATTCAAAAAGTCTCCTAGCCAAAGGTATTTTTCAAGCATTTGTTTTAAACAATGCTTAGAACTAAATGTAAACTTGTTCTGCAGCTTGGTTGGACCAGAACTCTGCTCTTTATAGGAATGTGTAAATATTTATTTTCTGTGCAAAGCTAAGTAGCATGGGTGCACTCTATTACACTGTTGGCTTGTCAACAGCATTGTGTTTGTATCTCTCTGTGTGTTTTCATAATGAAGACATTCAGGAAAGGAATGATAAATGGACTTGTTTACTTTTACAGATAATATTTTCTGATGACTACCTGCAAACTGAAAGCCTTACCTGGCACAAACAGCATTTCATCTGCCTGGAATGTGAGACCTTGCTGGTTGGCAAACCTTTCATCCTGGATGCAGCCAGCCTGTGGTGTACCTCTTGCAGTAAAAACAAGCTCCCTTAAACTGGGTGTCATTTCAATGCTGATGTTTTTGTGTGTTCTGACTTGGAACGGACTCATTGGTGGGGAGGTTTTAAGCCAAAGAAGTTGCATCCTAAGGATTTAGATCACTAAGTTTATTTGCAATCAAGTAGTTACAGGAAATGAGATGGGAAATGATAATGCAGTAGGAGAAGAATAGAGGAATGGAATGTTCTAGGCCTTTCAGGAAAGACATTAAACATTACAAAAAACTAGGCCCCATTATGTTAAATTATTTCAACTTTGGTATATTACAAAAACAACTACTCCAGGAGGTACACACACACACACACACACACACACACACACACAATTATCATTGTGCTGCTGGGTTTTGCTGCTTTTTTTTGTAACCAAAGGACTATATTTCTAAACTAAATATCACAAAATCATTGCCTACAAATGAGTAGTTTTAGAAATATAGATAGAATGATATAGTGGGAAAATAGAACCACCAATATCTGCAAAAGAAGGATTTCCCTTCTCTGTGTGTTATAATGCATTGCCTCCAAGAAACATGATTACTGTTTGAAAAATAGATTATATAAGAGGTGGTTGACAGTTTAAAGAACCTGAAAGCAGAATAGCTTGTGAAGGATCACTGGAAAAATATAGGCTATAATGGATGATTTTTCTTTTAAAAATGCTATCTAGAAGTAGAATTAAAGCAAAATATATGTTTGATGAGCTTTCTGGATTATACATGTATTCAATGTTTTGATGATTTTTTTTCTGTCCCATCATTTTTTTTTCTCATTGGGGGCAGCAAACGGATGAAAATACTTCACTTTAGTGCATTTAGAAAACTCCTATGTGGAGTGGTCTTTTTGACAACAGCCACATGGCGGGAGTAAAGGCTAATAAATCTCAGCACATTAGTGCTTCATCTCTGGAGGGGTTGGGTACACAACGTTGCTTTCATAGACTAGGAACAAGTAATCACATAAAATCAGCTTAGATATTCTTGACAACTTCTCCCTACCCCATTGTTGAACAGTTGTGGCAATAGGATCAGTTCACACAGGTCACTTTTAAGCACATGAATACCAGCATTGTTTTGTGTAGCCCCTAAAGAAAATTGCTTGAAACCTTCCCAATGGGATTGAATTTTGCTATTGCCACCCCAGCCACCTAATGGTCAACAATGAGAATAGTTGTGTTTGTATTACATCTGGAAGGAGAAGAGAATTTAACATGTATATAGAGATTATTAATATTAAATTCTCAATTGCTGCATCCCATCATAGATTTTGAAATGAGCAGTAAAACTCATTTTTCCTAATATTTGTGATAGGCCTTTTTTGCTTTAACAGTAAGAACTTTTAAGAAAAGAAAATAGTAATGGGCTATGTTTATAGCAAGTGAGTGCATGCAAAAAGATATTGGCTTTCTTGGTAAAAAATACTTTGAAATTCTAAAAGCTAGCCAATTAATTCTACTAGGATTAGCAACAAGTTTATATTGGCTAGATTTGCTGTTTCAACTAATACCAAGGCCCTTTACTATAAATAATGGATACTTCATTAGCAAACAGAAAAAACATTTGTTTGTTAAATAACATTAGATTTGCTCAATTAGTAATGACAATTTATAGAAATCTTTAATGCGATATAAGGCATTAAGACAGAGAACTGGAAAATATCTGTTTGGTTTTAGACACAACATTTATTAACATTTTTGTGTGTTTGAAAGCAAATTAGAACTTAAACCTTTTATGGGAATAAGAGATTTGTCCTATTTGTCCTATACTGTTCACCTAATATAAGCATCTCCAAAAATTTAGTGAAGACACCTCTTGCAGATACAAAACTGTTGTGTCTTTCAACGTACACAGTATATACAACAGAACTCCATGGGCATTTATGAAGTGTGTGTTTCTTTAAGAAAGTGTGTTCAGTTCAGTTATGTAGGCATCTCATACATGTTAACAGAACTGCATCTCAATGTCTCTTAAATCTATATTTGACACTCGGGACAGTAAGTAACTAACATGGGTATTAATTTGGTAGGATCATCTGCAAAAAGCTAACTTTAGTGTATTCCTGCAAATTGGAAGAGAAGGCCTATGAGTGATGGGCATTTGAAAGAAATTCCTGCAGAAGTCTATCCTTAGGTAGAAAAATCTGAATGCTAAATCAGTTAACCAGAAGTAGCTTAAACCAATTTGACCTTCCTTTCCTACAAAAGAGGCAATTGTTCAGGTACATACCATATTTTTTGAGGTGCTGTTTATCATTAATAGTCATTGACTGCTATTAGTGGCTAGCAAAATGATTCTCAAGATACAGGAGAATCTGATTATGATTCTTCTTTATTTCTTCTGTGTTTTACTTTAGGTAATGTCATGTATAATTTAGTTGATATGCAGCTGTTCTACTTCTGATCATTGGTCATGTTGGTGATTTGTGAGAGTGGAGACCACAACAGGTTGCCTTCCTACATCCTATAAGGATCAGCCAGACTATCACTTCCCCTAGTTTTAGTGTTTGTAATTTATCTATTCCAACAGGATGTCTCTGGAAGTACTAAAATTATAGTTCTCCTCATCCCCAACCAGCAAGGTCAATGGGGATAATAGGGGTTAATACTCCAATGCAATTGTAAAATATTACAGTTGAAAAGATTGCTATTAAACTTTATGGAATTTTTTTATCTAATTGTCAGTGGGATGCTGGGAACTGCATAATTATGTGGCTTTTTATTTTGGTGGAATACTAAATGCATTCTGGACTGTGCCTAATAGCTTTTGTATGTTGATGAGATTTAAGTTCTATAATAAATTTTAAGAAGTTTAAGTATTTGTGGCAGGGGAACTTTGCAGCTGTGTGTGTTTAGAG
Source organism: Protobothrops mucrosquamatus (assembly GCF_001527695.2). Lineage (NCBI taxonomy): Eukaryota > Metazoa > Chordata > Lepidosauria > Squamata > Viperidae > Protobothrops > Protobothrops mucrosquamatus. Next base: position 3,584 of record NW_015387795.1, on the reverse strand, counting down.
GAATGAGCTTTTCTTCTATCACAGGACAGAAACTACATTTGTGATTAATTTCCAAAGGGAATAGGATTAGTATAATACTAATTGAATTTCTACCTTCCACCCAGCTGTTGGTATCCACTGACTGGCATTCCTCCTTATGCCTATGCAATTTTCTTCCAGTTATGGTTCTCATGGATATGGAAGGTCTATCAATCGAAATACAAAGAATTTGCAAGCCATTGTTTAGGACTGAATGAGAATAAAGAAGCACACGGGGCACACTCATCTGTGTTATGGCCAGCAGATTGCAACGTTCATGCCAAGGAAACTTCATTAAGGTCATCTGCTCATCTTTTTGCATCACTGCAGGTTTTAAAAGTAAATAAATGGCTTTTCTAAAGTGGATTGAGGCAGATCACAAAGGTTGCTCTGGCATCATGTTCTAGGAATTGCACTCCATGGCATTGTGCCTATATGCAAGAGATGTTAAGGTCCATGATGCCAGAAGCAACCTGATTATGCATCTTTGATGTCATTTCAGGTTTGATTCCCTGGGAATCAAATTACTTACAATTACTTTATCAGTAATGGAACATAGGGCGCTCAGCCTTGCTTCCCTACAACCATTTTTTTCTTTCATTGGGAAATGCAAATGGATGAGACTCGGAGTTGGCTTGTTGCTTCTGCATTTACATATGGATATGTGTGTGTGTGTGTGTGTACTTTGTATTGTTTAAAGTATAGAGCTTAATGTATCTAATATTTTTCCCAAATAATTAACTGACAAGCCATGGAAATGTATCTAAATGCTTCAATATAAAGTGTTCAATAAAATATTAAAATGAACGTTGTTTGAAATGTTGCCATTTAATTGATCAACAAACTTTAAGTTATTCCTAAGAAAGCTCCAGTGGATAACTTCTTAATGAGTGAGGTACTTTAAATTCCCCTTTACACTCTGACTTTGCTGTTAGATAACATTGTTACATGCCTTGTTCATACGAGTCACTCACTTTTTTTAATCCACATTCAGTCATCACCTATTCATTCTTGAACCTTGCTATTCATGTTTTACTCCACATACTTAAAACCCTATTCCCATTTCATTTTCAACTTCGCTTTATGTTTCTCCACATGTATCCTTCACTTTCAGGTAACAAACTACAGGAAGTCCTCAACTTACAATCAGGATTTCGATCTGTAAGTGATGCAGTCATCAAGCGAGTCATCCTAACTCAGGCATGTCAAACTCGCGACATCACGTGATATTGTGCGATGTATCATACTTTTTCCCCATTGCCGGTAATGGGGTGGGCGCAGTTTCAGCATGATGCATCAGGACCGCGGGCCGGCAGTTTGACATGCCTGCCCTAACTGGACCTGATTTTATGACCATTTCATGTGGTCACTAAGTGAATCACATTATTGTTAAGTAAATCTGGCTTCCCTGATTGACTTTGCTGGTTGGAAGCTGGCTGGGAAGGTCACCAATTGCAATGATGTGATCACAAAATACTGCAACCATTGAAAATGCAAGTTGGTTGTCAAGCACCCAAACTGTGAACACATGACTGTAGGGGTTGTACTATAGTTGTAAATTTGAGCATGAGTTGTAAGTCATTTTTTCTGAGGCAGTCATAAATGAATCGTTGTCAGTTGAAGACTACCTAGAAGCAGCATGCACATGTATGCATTGTCTCCTCTTTTTAACAAAGATTCCTTCCTCTCACGTGCTACCCATTTTACCAATATTTGCACAATTTAAATTTCTCCATCTATTTTTTTCATATTTAGTAAAATTTATACCAAGGTAAACAAACAATTTATCTAGATGCTCTACTCTTTCACCACTTATATATAGCTTGCAATCATTCATTTCTATGTCACAATCACCTTGATCTGGTAGATTGTTATGATCCATACCCCTCACTGAATCATATGACCTAACACTTCCTGCAAATCATAATGATCTCAGCCATCAGCACATCATCATCTGTCTAAAAAAGGGCATGTACATCCAGTTCCCCAACCAACATACATCCAACATTAACATAAGCATTCCTTACATATTTATTCAAAAATGTTATTCATCAACTCTGAGAATGTGAAAGCAAAATCACACATATCAGTTCCATAATCTGTTGCTGAATTGTATAAATCTGAGTACAAATTACCATATAATGAAGAAGCTAACATGTACTTTACCTTGCTATCTTAAATATCCTCTTATTTTGTAAAATATCATGCTTTGTACCTGAAGAGGGTGAATTCTCTTCCTACCCCTTCTCCCTTTTCCAAGAGCTGCTGGAGAGTTAAAATAACTGAAAAAGTAGCTAAATTCAATTTCACCAACATATTCTCACTCTGTTTGCAGCACATGAAGAGTTACAGTATCTTGTTGATTTGGATTGCACTTTATGGTAAATCAAATTTTCTTAATTGTGATTTGAATAAGGTACAGTTGACTCAATTGGCACAATACTATATTGTTAAGGCATAACAGAAGATGGGTTCACATAACATACTAAATGGTAGCTAAACTAGTTAAGACTTAGTACAATGTATGGTTGCACTCATATTTGAGATGAGAGAAAGCAACAATAGTTGAACTTCTAGACTATAACCTTTCCTCATATAAACCTGGTAGGCTATGTGTATGATGATAAGAGAAAATTAGGATGAAAGTGTGTGAAGAAATGTTCTCTTGTGCTACTTCATCAAACAATTGTTAGGTTTTTTTCCTCCATTCTTGTGTGGTTTGGAAGACATCTATATCTAACCCAGTGTCAGAGCACATTTTTTACTTACAAAAAGTTCTAAGTTCAATTCCAAGGCTGGAAGAATCAGCCCCAAACTTTGATTTGCCACTGCCAATCCGTATTGACCTCAGTAAACAAAGATGCCTTGATAGAAAGCAATTTCCTATTTTCTTAAATCCATGACTTTTAGAGATAGGCAGAGTCTTAAAAGCACGTTGTCTGCTTGTAATTCAGTACACACAAGGTCAGAGCAGACCACTTATCACACTCTTGGGTTGTTTTAGCTGATGTTTGATGGGGATCTTAGCCTCCTAAAATTTAATTCTTCACAGCATAGAAGGAAAACACTAAGTAAACAGTCTAATCCAACAACAGATTTATTCCATAGAACTGCAGCCTGCAGGGCAAATTGTACTTGGGCCAAATTGACTAATTGGCATAGCAGAATTCAATCAATAGCAAAGATGTAAATACTACATCTGTTTCATATTGACCACTGCAGACTGAAGTTTCATCCAGAGTTGCCTTTTGGAATCGGGTAAAAAGAACCATTGGTCCTGATGAAGAAATGTCCATTCTTCCTTTGGACACTAGCATCTCGGGTGAAGTAGTATCCTTGCAAAGGTGGGATACTGGTAGTCCTCAAAGTCAGGGGCACCTTATTTATACTATCTAGAGAAATCTAATCTTATTAAAGATGAGAATAGGAGAAACTTTGAGTAAGCCAGAACCTCTAGCCCAGTGGTTCTCAACCTGTGGGTCGGGACCCCATTTGGGGTCGATCGACCATTTCACGGGGGTCGCCAAGCAAGGCTGTCCGCCATTTTTTTTGTCCACCATTTTTTT
>NW_015387794.1:460974-462455 GCF_001527695.2 Protobothrops mucrosquamatus | reverse complement strand
TATTTGGGAAAATTCTACTTAGGGTTAGGGTTAGGTCACCATGAACTCATAGAGCAAAATAGACATTGCCAATAAACCCGGAGTGTATGGGAATGGTTAGGAGGGCAATGGCTTTTCTACTCTTCCCTATCTATGTTTCCTGGTAAAATAGATGGGAAAATATTATTTGGGAAATTTCCACTTAGGGTTAGGGTTAGGTTAGTATGAACCCGGAGAGCCAAATGGCCATTACCAAAAAACAGAGGATACTTGGGAATCGTTAGGAGAGCACTGATCTTTCTAGGCTGTCCTGTCTATGTTTCCTAGTAAAATAAATGGGAAAATCCTATTTGGGAAAATTCCACTTAGGATTAGGGTTAGATCTCTATGAACTCATAGAGCAAAATGGGCATCGCGAACAAATTCGTGGTCCTTGGGATTGGTAAGGAGGGCACTAACTTTTCTACCCTACCCTATCTATGTTTCCTGGTAAAATACATGGGAAAATGCTATTTGGGAAAATTCCACTTAGGGTTAGGGTTAGGTCATCATGAAATCGGATAGCAAAATGGACATTGGCAACAAACTTGGAGTGCTTGGGAATGGTTATGAGGGCACTGAGTTTTCTATGGTGTCCTATCTATGTTTCCTGGTAAAATACATTGGAAAATCCTATTTGGGAAAATTCTACTTAGGGTTAGGGTTAGGTCACCATGAACTCATAGAGCAAAATGGACATTGCCAAAAAACCTGGAGTGCTTGGGAATGGTTAGGAGGGCTCTGGCTTTTCTACCCTACTCTATCTATGTTTCCTGGTAAAATACATGGTAAAATACTATTTGGGAAAATTCCACTTAGGGTTAGGGTTAGTTAGTATGAACCCGGAGAGCCAAATGGACATTCCCAAATACTGGGGATACTTGGGAAATGTTAGGAGAGCACTGATCTTTCTAGGCTATCCTGTCTATGTTTCCTAGTATAATACATGAGAAAATCCTATTTGGGAAAATTCCACTTAGGGTTAGGGTTAGGTCTCTATGAACATATAGAGGAAAATGGACATCGCGAACAAACTCGGAGTACTTGGGAATGGTTAGGAGGACACTGACTTTTCTAGGCTTTCCTATCTATGTTTCCTGTTAAAATACATGGAAAAATCCTATTTAGGAAAATTCCACTTAGGGTTAGGGTTAGGTCACCATGAACTCAGAGAGCAAAATGGACATCGCCAACAAACCCGGAGTGCTTGGGAATGGTTAGGAGGGCACTGAGATTTCTACCCTTCCCTATCTATGTTTCCTGTTAAAATACATGGGAAAATATTATTTGGGGAAATTCCACTTAGGGTTAGGGTTAGGTTAGTATGAACCCGGAGAGCCAAATGGACATTGCCAAAATACTGGGGATACTTGGGAATCTTTAGGAGAGCACTGATCTTTCTAGGCTGTCCTGTCTATGTTTCCTAGTAAAATAAATGGGAAAATCCTATTTGGGAAAATTCC
>NW_015387794.1:456192-457562 GCF_001527695.2 Protobothrops mucrosquamatus | reverse complement strand
TTAGGGTTAGGGTTAGGTCTCTATGAACTCATAGAGGAAAATGGACATCGCGAACCAACTCGGAGTGCTTGGGAATGGTTAGGAGGACACTGAGTTTTCTACCCTACCCTATCTATGTTTCCTGGTAAAATACATGGGAAAATGCTATTTGGGAAAATTCCACTAAGAGTTAGGGTTAGGTCATCATGAAATCGGATAGAAAAATGGACATTGGCAACAAACCCGGAGTGCTTGGGAATGGTTAGGAGGGCACTGACATTTCTACAGTGTCCTATCTATGTTTCCTGGTAAAATAAATGGGAAAATCCTATTTGGGAAAATTCCACTTAGGGTTAGGGTTAGGTCTCTATGAACTCATAGAGCAAAATGGGCATCGCGAACAAACTCGGAGTGCTTTGGAATGGTTAGGACGACACTGACTTTTCTAGGCTTTCCTATCTATGTTTCCTGGTAAAATACATGGGAAAATCCTATTTGAGAAAATTCCACTTAGGGTTAGGGTTAGGTCACCATGAACTCATAGAGCAAAATAGACATTGCCAATAAACCCGGAGTGTTTGGGAATGGTTAGGAGGGCAATGGCTTTTCTACCCTTCCCTATCTATGTTTCCTGGTAAAATACATGGGAAAATGCTATTTGGGAAAATTCAACTTAGGGTTAGGGTTAGGTCATCATGAAATCGGATAGCAAAATGGACATTGGCAACAAACCTGGAGTGCTTGGGAATGGTTATGATGGCACTGAGTTTTCTACGGTGTCCTATCTATGTTTCTTGGTAAAATATATTGGAAAATCCTACTTGGGAAAATTCTACTTAGGGTTAGGGTTAGGTCACCATGAACTCATAGAGCAAAATGGACATTGCCAACAAACTCGGAGTGCTTGGGAATGGTTAGGAGGGTACTGGCTTTTCTACCCTACCCTATCTATGTTTACTGGTAAAATATATGGTGAAATACTATTTGGGAAAATTCCACTTAGGGTTAGGGTTAGTTAGTATGAACCCGGAGAGCCAAATGGACATTCCCAAAAACTGGGGATACTTGGGAAATGTTAGGAGAGCACTGATCTTTCTAGGCTATCCTGTCTATGTTTCCTAGTAAATAACATGGGAAAATCCTATTTGGGAATATTCCACTTAGGGTTAGGGTTAGGTCATCATGAAATCGGACAGCAAAATGGACATCGGCAACAAACCCGGAGTGCTTGGGAATGGTTAGGAGGACACTGAATTTTCTACCCTACCCTATCTATGTATCCTGGTAAAATACATTGGAAAATCCTATTTGGGAAAATTCTACTTAGGGTTAGGGTTAGGTCACCATGAACTCATAGAGCAAAATAGACATTGCCAATAAACCCGGAGTGT
>NW_015387794.1:452370-453982 GCF_001527695.2 Protobothrops mucrosquamatus | reverse complement strand
AACCCGGAGAGCCAAATGGACATTCCCAAAAAATGGGGATACTTGGGAAATGTTAGGAGAGCACTGATCTTTCTAGGCTATCCTGTCTATGTTTCCTAGTAAAATACATGGGAAAATCCTATTTGGGAAAATTCCAATTAGGGTTAGGGTTAGGTCTCTATGAACTCATATAGGAAAATGGACATCGCGAACAAACTCGGAGTGCTTGGGAATGGTTAGGAGGACACTGACTTTTCTACCCTACCCTATCTATGTTTCCTGGTAAAATACATTGGAAAATCCTATTTGGGAAAATTCTACTTAGGGTTAGAGTTAGGTTATCATGAACTCATAGAGCAAAATGGACATTGCCAACATACTCGGAGTGCTTGGGAATGGTTAGGAGGGCACTGGCTTTTCTACCCTACCCTATCTATGTTTCCTGGTAAAATACATGGTAAAATACTACTTGGGAAAATTCCACGTAGGGTTAGGGTTAGTTAGTATGAACCCGGAGAGCCTAATGGACATTCCCAAAAACTGGGGATACTTGGGATATGTTAGGAGAGCACTGATCTTTCTAGGCTATCCTGTCTATGTTTCCTAGTAAAATACATGGGAAAATCCTATTTGGGAAAATTCCACTTAGGGTTAGGGTTAGGTCTCTATGAACTCATAGAGGAAAATGGACATCGCGAACAAACTCGGAGTGCTTGGGAATGGTTAGGAGGACACTGACATTTCTACCCTTCCCTATCTATGTTTCCTGGTAAAATACATGGGAAATTCCTATTTAGGAAAATTCCACTTAGGGTTAGGGTTAGGTTAGTATGAACCCGGAGAGCCAAATGGACATTGCCAAAATACTGGAGATACTTGGGAATCGTTAGGAGAGCACTGATCTTTCTAGGCTTTCCTGTCTATGATTCCTAGTAAAATAAATGGGAAAATCCTATTTCGGAAAATTCCACTTAGGGTTAGGGTTAGGTCACCATGAACTCATAGAGCAAAATAGAAATTGCCAGCAACCTCGGACTGCTTGGGAATGGTTAGGAGGGCAATAGCTTTTCTACCCTACCCTATCTATGTTTCCTGGTAAAATACATGGGAAAATGCTATTTGGGAAAATTCCACTAAGGGTTAGGGTTAGGTCATCATGAAATCGGATAGAAAAATGGACATCGGCAACAAACCCGGAGTGCTTCGGAATGGTTAGGAGGGCACTGAATTTTCTACGGTGTCCTATCTATGTTTCCTGGTAAAATACATTGGAAAATCCTATTTGGGAAAATTCTACTTAGGGTTAGGGTTAGGTCATCATGAAATTGGATAGCAAAATGGACATCGGCAACAAACCTGGAGTGCTTGGTAATGGTTAGGAGGGCACTGAGTTTTCTACGGTGTCCTATCTATGTTTCCTGGTAAAATACATTCGAAAATCCTATTTGGGAAAATTCTACTTAGGGTTAGGGTTAGGTAATCATGAACTCATAGAGCAAAATGGACATCGGCAACAAACCCGGAGTGCTTGGGAATGGTTAGGAGGGCACTGACATTTCTACCCTTCCCTATCTATGTTTCCTGGTAAAATACATGGGAAAATATTATTTGGGAAAATTCCACTTAGGGTTAG
>NW_015387794.1:437294-450677 GCF_001527695.2 Protobothrops mucrosquamatus | reverse complement strand
ACAGCAAAATGGACATCGGCAACAAACCCGGAGTGCTTGGGAATGGTTAGGAGGACACTGAATTTTCTACCCTACCCTATCTATGTATCCTGGTAAAATACATTGGAAAATCCTATTTGGGAAAATTCTACTTAGGGTTAGGGTTAGGTCACCATGAACTCATAGAGCAAAATAGACATTGCCAATAAACCCGGAGTGTTTGGGAATGGTTAGGAGGGCAATGGCTTTTCTACCCTTCCCTATCTATGTTTCCTGGTAAAATACATGGGAAAATGCTATTTGGGAAAATTCCACTTAGGGTTAGGGTTAGGTCATCATGAAATCGGATAGCAAAATGGACATTGGCAACAAACCTGGAGTGCTTGGGAATGGTTATGATGGCACTGAGTTTTCTACGGTGTCCTATCTGTGTTTCTTGGTAAAATATATTGGAAAATCCTATTTGGGAAAATTCTACTTAGGGTTAGGGTTAGGTCACCATGAACTCATAGAGCAAAATGGACATTGCCAACAATCTCGGAGTGCTTGCGAATGGTTAGGAGGGTACTGGCTTTTCTACCCTACCCTATCTATGTTTCCTGGTAAAATACATGGTGAAATACTATTTGGGAAAATTCCACTTAGGGTTAGGGTTAGTTAGTATGAACCCGGAAAGCCAAATGGACATTACCAAAAAACTGGGGATACTTGGGAATCGTTAGGAGAGCACTGATCTTTCTAGGCTGTCCTGTCTATGTTTCCTAGTAAAATAAATGGGAAAATCCTATTTGGGAAAATTCCACTTAGGGTTAGGGTTAGGTCTCTATGAACTCATAGAGCAAAATGGGCATCGCGAACAAACTCGGAGTGCTTGGGAATGGGGTTAGGAGGACACTGACTTTTCTAGGCTTTCCTATCTATGTTTCCTGTTAAAATACATGGAAAAATCCTATTTAGGAAAATTCCACTTAGGGTTAGGGTTAGGTCACCATGAACTCAGAGAGCAAAATGGACTTTGCAAACAAATTCGTGGTGCTTGGGATTGGTAAGGAGGGCACTGACTTTTCTACCCTACCCTATCTATATTTCCTGGTAAAATACATGGGAAAATATTATTTGGGAAAATACCACTTAGGGTTAGGGTTAGTTAGTATGAACCCGGAGAGCCAAATGGACATTCCCAAAAACTGGGGATACTTGGGAAATGTTAGGAGAGCACTGATCTTTCTAGGCTATCCTGTCTATGTTTCCTAGTAAAATATATGGGAAAATCCTATTTGGGAAAATTCCACTTAGGGTTAGGGTTAGGTCTCTATGAACTCATAGAGGAAAATGGACATCGCGAACAAACTCGGAGTGCTTGGGAATGGTTAGGAGGACACTGACATTTCTACCCTACCCTATCTATGTTTCCTGGTAAAATACATTGGAAAATCCTATTTGGGAAAATTCCACTTAGGGTTAGGGTTAGGTCATCATGAACTCATAGAGCAAAATGGACATTGCCAACAAACTCGGAGTGCTTGGGAATGGTTAGGAGGGCACTGGCTTTTCTACCCTACCCTATCTATGTTTCCTGGTAAAATACATGGTAAAATACTACTTGGGAAAATTCCACGTAGGGTTAGGGTTAGTTAGTATGAACCCGGAGAGCCAAATGGACATTCCCTAAAAACTGGGGATACTTGGGAATCGTTAGGAGAGCACTGATCTTTCTAGGCTGTCCTTTCTATGTTTCCTAGTAAAATAAATGGGAAAATCCTATTTGGGAAAATTCCACTTAGGGTTAGTGTTAGGTCTCTATGGACTCATAGAGCAAAATGGGCATCGCGAACAAACTCGGAGTGCTTGGGAATGGCACTCTCAAGCACTCCGAGTTTGTTGGCAATGTCCATTTTGCTCTATGAGTTCATGATGACCTAACCATAACCCTAAGTAGAATTTTCCCAAATAGGATTTTCCAATGTATTTTACCAGGAAACATAGATAGGGTAGGGTAGAAAATTCAGTGTCCTCCTAACCATTCCCAAGCACTCCGAGTTTGTTCGCGATGTCCATTTTCCTCTATGAGTTCATAGAGACCTAACCCTAACCCTAAGTGGAATATTCCCAAATAGGATTTTCCCATGTATTTTACTAGGAAACATAGACAGGAGAGCCTAGAAAGATCAGTGCTCTCCTAACATTTCCCAAGTATCCCCAGTTTTTGGGAATGTCCATTTGGCTCTCCGGGTTCATACTAACTAACCCTAACCCTAAGTGGAATTTTCCCAAGTAGTATTTTACCATGTATTTTACCAGGAAACATAGATAGGGTAGGGTAGAAAAGCCAGTGCCCTCCTAACCATTCCCAAGCACTCCGAGTTTGTTGACTATGTCCATTTTGCTCTATGAATTCATGGTGACCTAACCCTAACCCTAAGTAGAATTTTCCCAAATAGGATTTTCCAATGTATTTTACCAGGAAACATAAATAGGACACCGTAGAAAACTCAGTGCCCTCATAACCATTTCCTAGCACTCCAGGTTTGTTTCCAATGTCCATTTTGCTCTCTGAGTTCATGGTGACCTAACCCTAACCCTAAGTGGAATTTTCCTAAATAGGATTTTTCCATGTATTTTAACAGGAAACATAGATAGGGTAGGGTAGAAAATTCAGTGTCCTCCTAACCATTCCCAAGCACTCCAGGTTTGTTGCCAATGTCCATTTTGCTGTCCGATTTCATGATGACCTAACCCTAACCCTAAGTGGAATTTTCCCAAATAGGATTTTCCCATGTATTTTACTAGGAAACATAGACAGGATAGCCTAGAAAGATCAGTGCTCTCCTAACAATTCCCAAGTATCCCCAGTTTTTTGGTAATGTCCATTTGGCTCTCCGGGTTCATACTAACCTAACCCTAACCCTAAGTGGAATTTTCCCAAATAATATTTTCCCATCTATTTTACCAGGAAACATATATAGGGAAGGGTAGAAAAGCCATTGCCCTCCTAACCATTCCCAAGCACTCCGGGTTTGTTGGCAATGTCTATTTTGCTCTATGAGTTCATGGTGACCTAACCCTAAGTAGAATTTTCCCAAATAGGATTTTCCAATGTATTTTACCAGGAAACATAGATAGGACACCATAGAAAACTCAGTGCCCTCATAACCATTCCCAAGCACTCCAGGTTTGTTGCCAATGTCCATTTTGCTATCCGATTTCATGATGACCTAACCCTAACCCTAAGTGGAATTTTCCCAAATAGCATTTTCCCATGTATTTTACCAGGAAACATAGATAGGGTAGGGCAGAAAAGTCAGTGACCTCCTTACCAATCCCAAGCACCACAAATTCATAGAAATGTCAGTGTCCTCCTAACCGAGAGGTTAGCTCTTTCATCCTTCTGCTGCGGCTCCCTGTCCTCTACCATTGTGTGCAGTCCCACAAACAAAAGAAGTTTGTGGGACTAAAAAAAAAGTTCAATCAATCAATTCCAACTTCTCACGGAAAAAAAAAAATCTTGCAAAGTTGGAATTGAATTGATTGATTTTTTTTAATCCCATAAACTTCTTTTGTTTGTGCGACTGCACACCGCAGTGGTGGAAGTGATAGAGGACCACATCAGAGGTGGAAAGAAGGTGCTGCGTGGGTCTGATTGGGGGCAGGAAGGGGGAGTTCGGCCAAGCATCTTGTATGGAGCTGGGGAAACATGCTGGGTGGGGGGGGGAGCTGCCATTGCCACTGCATGAGGCTTGGCAGATCCCCCCTGAGCGGCCATGATCCCCCCTCCCCGGCCAACCAACCACTATCGCCCGACCTACTCCTTGCCTGGCTGGATGGTTGGCACAAAGCCTCACCGCTCTTCTCCTCCTCCTTGTCCTCCCCACTCAAGCAGCCACCAGTGGCTTGGGTGCCTCAGACGGAACCAAGTTAAAGAAAATGGAGGCACAGCAGTGGGATTGCTCTCAAACAATAAGAGCCAATGCGCTGCTCACTCGTGTATGCCCACCTTATTGAGAGCAATCCCGCTGCTGTGCCTCCACTTTCTTCAACTCAGATTGAGCCGAGGAGCTACTGGTGGCCTCTTGAGTGGGGAGGATGAGCTTTGCTGCTGCTGCCGGGCTACGCCTGGGCTCCACCCTGCCACTGCCTCCCAAACTCCACCTTCACCACTGGGGGAAACAGCAGCAGAGCACTCCATGCGGGAGGGAAGCAGCAGTGGCGGTGGAGTGCTCAGTTTGGGGGTGGGGGGAAGCAGTGGTGGTGGGGCGCTCCATGCGGGGGGTGGAGCAGCAGCAGCAGTGGAGCGCTCCATTGGGTGGGGGGGAAGCAGTGGTGGCGGCGCGCTCCTTGCGGGGAGAAGCAGAAGGGTTTTGTGGCTCCCGGTGTTTTCTTTTCGGTGGCAAATAGGTCCAAATGGCTCTTTGAGTGTTTAAGGTTCCCGACCCCTGTCTTAGGTAGTCCTCAGTTTACAACCGCAATTGGGACCAGAATTTCTGGCTTCCAAGCACCCAAATTTTTATAATGTGACTGTATAGATGCTGTGACAGTTGTAAGTGTAAGGACTAGTTGTAAGTTACTTTTTTCAATTGACATTGTAACTTCAAACAGTGGCTAAACAAATGGTTGTAAATTATCACTAAACTTAAACTTATTGTCACCTGCAATCTCTACAGCATGGTGGAACTTCAAGCCATTTGAAATAGATTTTTCTGCCTTCAATGATCAAAACTCTATTGTGTGAGTTCCTTGCACTTGAATTTTGACTCCACAGCTGGTTGTTCAAGTTCATCTTCAAAAGAGGGTTGTTTCAAGAGAATTGTGACATAATATTATTATTCAAAAGTTTGCAACTTTATACCCAAGCTATCAAAGCAGTTTAGGACAAAAACAAACAGGAGAGGTAATCCATGTGAGTAGATTCTTATAGCTTTCATAACAGCTACAAGTCCTTTTTGATGCAGGACATCTTTAGCTTGTCCAATACAGGAATGTAGAGTTTGCTAGAGGGCTTTGTGGAAATGTAAAAGTCAGTCAGCCATTTCTCCTTCAATAGAAGTCAGAAGGTGACAAAGGTCCTCCCAGTAGACATTTATTCCCAGTTGTTCATTCTCATTGTTTTTGCTATCTTCAGAGGTGTTGGCAAGGAGGAGGGCAAAAAAATGCAGAGGAGAGCCACAACTGTGTAAAGTGTATAAAAGAAGTGGAACATTGATTGCATGCTCATAGCTGGCTTCTGGATTTTGTTTTATACCTCCATGGATGTTCCTGACTGTCTGCAAAGAAAGGGGAGATAGTAATATATGTATTGTATCTGAATAATTTAAGACCAAATATAGAAATCCTACAAGCATTTGGTCCCTCTGAGGAGAACAAATAACAGCAATTATACATAAATAATATTCTTTGTATTACAGCAATACTTCAAATTAGCTGGCTTCTTTATGGAATAGGAAGGGTATTCCTAGAAATAAAGGAGTATTGAAAAGTTTCTGTATTATCACATGTTTCAATATTGAGACCTCCGTGATGCACATAGAACTGAGAGAATTACCTTCCACGTGGTCGCATCCATATTGTTTTAGTCTTGACATAAACTTATTTTAGTAAAACGATTCTGTAACACAATGTATTTTTCATCATAAAAAATTGAGGCAGATCAAATAGGTTCATGGACTATGTCTAAGTTAAAAAAGAAAATTTATCTTCAGATCAGAATAAGGTCATCAATGGTTTATTCACATAATTTATATGTATTGCCTGTATTTTTTTAAGGGCCAAGGATATTGGCAAACTTGTTGGACAGATGAGAGTTGTGGAAACATTGTGAAGGGCTATATTTATGCTGGCTCTGTTTCTATCCTTTTACAGATTGTAGATTGGCCAGGAATTGAAAATATGTACCCATCCAAATAAAATGTTTCTTCAGAGTCTTTTCAGGAATCATTGCCAATGCCTGCACTTGTTGCTAGAAATCTGGGAAACTAGCTGCTCTTTATTTCTCTAAATAATGTGAATGCATCTTTCACAGATCTGAACTTAAAAGATTGTTTGTGGTGTCTCACACTTATTTATTATATGGACCAAAATTGTATTGTTTGGGTTTCCCCAATATAGCAAATATACGGAGTGATGGCCATATTTACTTTCGAAACACTAAGTGAAGTTGCACTGCTTGTTTTTAAGCTTGTCATTTTTTTCAGCATAAATGGCTTTGTAATTTATCTTTGACAAGGGCATTTTCCATGAGGTCAATGAAACCCAAGAAGGTCACTGTGTAGGCAATTATGTGGGGGCTTCCCAAGCACGTGCCAAAGGAGGGTTTTTGATGTAGTAAAGAAGCACCTGCACAATCTGCTCTGAGAGAATTTGGATACTATCCCAATACAGGAAGCTGCACATAGGAAAGTGGCACAAGGCTTGTATCTACACACAGCAAGTCTTTGTTCTTCAGGATTGTTCTTATAGATGACATACAAGGCCTATTAGCCACAGATTAAAGCTGGCACCCACCCATACTGTTAGGTTTTCTGTGTCCATAGTTAAAGAATGGAATGGCTGATCTTTTTCAGTTTGGAGAAAATTGCAATTGGCCATAGATTCCACCTTCTGCTCAAGCAGGAGCCATGAATTCCAAAGAAACCACATGTGATAACTATGCTCCTTCATTGAGAGGTAGCATACAGGCCAACACTAAATCTGACATTTTTTGACAAAAGGCAACTTAAACTTCCTATGATTCACTTTTAAGTTGCTTTTCCCCATCCAGTTCTTAACTGCCTCCAACATCCACTGCATCTGCTGCCAGTCCCAGGTTAATGATATATAACTGTGTATCTTTAAGATGCATTTGATACTTTACCAGCATTTCATGTAGATGCTAACCAAGCCCTGTGGCACTCCAGGCTAAAGTAGTTACATGTTCAATGGTTTATGTCCCATTACTACCATCTAGAGCAAGCTAGATAGATAGGAGTAGAAACATTGTAAACAGTGTCCCCACTCCCTGTCCTCATAGTGGTCCAGAAGGACACCCCCTGATTGATGTTACTGAACACTGCAGGGATATCCAATATGAACAGGATACAAGTCTCAACAGAAGAATGTGACTTTATTGATGTAAGATGTAGTAACAGAATCTTGAAAGCCTGTTGTAGCTTCCTTGGAATTAAGATGGGGTTCTTTTCAGCTTCTTTTTTGTACTCCCTCTTTTTCCAGGACTGAGTTATTATTTATTTTTCTTACCAGTTCTAACAAATCTTGCATTCCTTTATTAAGACTCCCTCTGCAATTTATATAGGTTGGAAAACTTGTGGATTTCCAAACGTTAGATTCTTGTCTTTTACCAACTTCCATTTTACCCACCTAAAGGTATTTTGGATCAGCATCTTCTTAACTAGAAGAACTCACAAATCCATCTTCTTTTTCTTCTTTTTTGTTCAGTTTCCTCACTTCCATTCCTATCTACCTGACATTAACTTTTCAAGATATCTCATGAACATTTATAGATTGTGCGATTTGCCAAATCATTGTACTTTTGATGCCAATGCCTTGAAGATTATTCAACAAAAGACATTCCTATTTCAAAATCCTCTTAACCTGTTTGCTTGTTTGTTCATCACATTTATATAGCCTCCCATCTCACAAAATGTGACTCTAAGCCAGTGCACAATAAAAAAAATTAAAAAACAATAATATAAAAATAATCAAATAATAATACAATTTTAAAAAGGCCATACAATTGTACAATAATACAATTTTAAAAATGTTCCTGATATATTTCTTTTTTAAAGTATTGTATTAAAGTAGATCTAATTTAAAGAATTATGGGTTTCAGATAGTGACAAGATAACGGTTAATAAAGTATGTCTGTCATATTGATTAGCATTGTATGAGAGGAAAAAATATGAAATAAAAAAGTAACTAGGAGACTTCATTATTATACTGAGCTGTTAGGTTTCTCTAGTTTTTTATTGTTTGGGTTTTGGTACATTACATAACTATTATTTCCATTCATTGTACAATTACATTATGGTCAAATCTGACTCATGCCAAGTAATTAGCCAGGGACCATCTTTAAATAATTTCATAAGTATCCGATCATGTGATGCCTATCTTTGGTGTTGTCATTGGTCTGAGTTTTTTCAAAACGAAAAATAATACTAACACCCCCACTTCTTCTGGAAAGCTGGAATTCCTTCAAAAGTAGTCAGCACATGAGCCAAAGTATTTGAATTTGAGAAAGATTACAATAATATGTCATTTTTCATTATATGTTGGATAACCCCTTAAAGAGGAACATTCCACATTCCATATTACACATCTTCTGGAACAGGGATGGTAATCAACGGCCTGCTGACTGCATTTTTCCTCTACAGGAACGTTGTTTGCAGCTTTCGGAGTCTTCTAAAGTGAGAGGGATCAAAATATGTTAAAATGTTACAGGGACATAGAGGCATAAGGCACTTACGATTTTTCCCCCTGTTCTCTTTCTCTCTCTCTCTCTCCCCACCCCCCACCGTGTGCATGCAAATTGAACCAAGTTCATCTCTTAAAATATTCCCCAAAACTCCAGGTTCCAAATGTGATCCCATTCTGTCTGATGAAATCATGAGATCAGTAGCATCGCCATATCTAAGAAATTTACAAAATTAATAGTAGGGCCACCAAACCAAAAGAATTCTCTACCACATAGTAGAAAGGGGGGGCAGAAGATTACTTCAAGGCAGTCTATGAAAAGAGCTTCATCTTTGATGGCTTAGGACTTTAAAGCTCAAAACCATGCTTAGCAGTAAGTATAGATTACAAAGCAGGATCACAATAAGATTGTTTCAGAGTCTCAGGTCAACTTCACACATAGTATTTGTACCAATTTTTCGTGCCATATGAGCTATATTCTTAAGATGTTGTCCTCTTTGATTGCCAAGCAGATTTTATTCTGAATCTGTTGTGCCATAGAACAAATAGCACAATTTCTATTTTGTGATATGCTATGCTGGAACTCGAAGGATCTTGGGAGTAAACTGTTTTTCCATTTGCAGGAATCCCATGTCATCTTACCTATTAGCAGCTGAATCCAAAGCTCTTTAAAATATTTCATACTCAGCTTCATCAGTAGACTTGGTTTTAATCATTTTGATCAATTTCACAAAACCTGTAATCATACACAGGGAGAAACAACAGGTTTGATTGTCCTTGCTTATATAAGCAATTTGCACTAAATTCCTACCCCATCCTATCTTCACCCTCTGACCAAAAACTATTACTGCTTCATAAAAATACACAAACATAGCTTATACACACACCTAACAACCATGATTGTAGCTGCTAGAGAAAGTAGCAAAACTGAATGCTAAACTTCAGTATATCCCTTCACCACAGTGTTCAATAGGAATTATATGTAAAAAGAATAACATTTTGTCAGCCAACCAGATTCCCCTTATACCAACAGCTCAAGCATTTTGCAAGACAACCAGACATGTATTAAATGTACTAAATCTTTATTCAGACTTGCATGTACTGAAAATGTATGAAGTGATGGTGGTCAGTCTATCTCCTTTCTGGGGAGAGAAGCTTGAGGGTATATGTGTTATGCTATTAGCTATGTAGCTCAAAAGACATATACTTCCTGATTTTATTAATCTCTTATCAGTTGTATGTAGCATGAGTTGGATCATAGTGTTCTCCACCCATTGTAATGTTGCAAACACATTGTACAGCCAGCTTCAATCCTTTTTGAAGAAATAGGGGAATGGAAACAGTGCTGTATGGAAATATCTTCAGTTAGCAGGCTAGCTGCCCTGTATTGAGTTAAATTATATTTATATGAATATATTTTTTAGAAAAATTGCACATGACACCTTGCAGTTATTCAAAGAGAGGTTGCCAGTGTATAAATGAGTTTTGCAAGGCTATTTTTTCTTCAGCTAGAATTGCAGCTAAAATATTATACAGCTGGACAAATCCTTGAGGTATTTTGCTTCAAGTAAATTTTCAATGAAACACTCCTCTGAAGCTGCTTCATGAAAAATTTCAGAGAAGCAGACACATTGCATCGCTTTACTCTTTTCTGCAGCCCTTCCTCAACCCCTTTCTGTTTATTGCAAGATCTGGAAAAAAAATCTTCTGGGTCTCCTGCTGGAAGACCTTGAGTGAAGCTGTGAAGCAAAACTCTCTTCCACAGCCCCCTCTTAAAATCTTCCATCACCTTCACAGAGCCTCTTCTGACTGACAGAGGAGGCTAAGTGGGAGAGATGAGAGTAATGCAAAGTGCTTTTTCTATGCAAAGTGTGAAGAGTATTCTGTCTCCTCCACAGTGTGATGCTCTTTGTTGAGACAACTCTAAGGTGCCTTATCTTTTCCTAGTATGTCAACCTAATGTTTTAAAAAAGCATTCCAGGCTACTGAGGCCACTCAACCCTTTAGAAAATGATGGGTGCAAATATGTGCCCTGGCTATCATTCCACTAAGAATCTTACTTCCTCAACACATCTCTGGAATATCTACAACTCAGACAATCATCCCCCAAACAGTATCTCAGTCCAATCCCAGATCATTAGCTTTCATCTGTCTATGATGCTGCTCAAGCCCTGTTTCAGAACATCAACATCTTACCTTGTATTAGATAAAAAGGAGAAGCTGCATATTGGTGATAAATCAGCTTTCACCTCTATTTAATCTGTGCCATTAAATAGAGGCAGATTTTTTTAAAAAAGCATATGGGCAGTGGTGGGATTCAGATATGTGAACAACCGGTTCTCTGTATGGATGCCACTTCCGGGCCTGGGCCTGGGCAACAAAAAATTAGCTACTGGTTCTGCCGAAGTGGTGCGAACTGGCTGAATCCCACCACTGCATACGGGGGATGAAAATAGAACCCCAAGGAATTCCAGTTAATATTTATTTCTAAGGTGAACAGTTCAAGGATGATAGGTAAATTATTTTCCCCCCAATGCACAATGTAGAAAATGATGATCTAATGTTCAATTACACAACATTGTAAACTTCCTTAATGGAATGAATTGGGTATTTCACATTAATGTAAGAAAAAAATGTAAAGCCAATAACTATTTATCTGTGACTAAATCCTACTATAGTTAGTGGAACTGAGTTTTGGAGTCCAACCAGCAAAGTTGCATAGCAAAAATCTTACTCTTCTTTTAACTTAAAAAAATATTTTATATTTCTATCAATCATTTCAGACTTTACTGCTTCAAATCAGTAAAATACTTTCGATTACCATTTGTTCTAGCCTCCAACTGTTCATTAAAGTTCTTACATTTATATTTTCTCTGAAAATTAATTTTTCCTAGGGATTTATTTATGTTTGTGGTTTAATTCACCGTATAATGTTGGCTCACCCTTGATATTCTACTCAGCAGAATTTTACCACCTTTCCCTGATCTTAGAAATTGGGACAAAAAATAGCAATTTAATTATAATGTGTTTGGGATAGATAACAAAGGCAAGGACTCTTAATGTCAGGACATAAATAATGCTTTTCACCAAGGTTTCTATTCCTGTCTGACAGTAGCTATGTATGGCCTTTCTTTTTTTAAAGTAGTATTGTTGGTGCTATGTCTTTAAAAATAGAAATGTTGAGACCTAAAAAAAGGCATGAAAAAAATATTGTGTCATTTTTCTTCATAAGGAAACTTTCAAATAATCAGCTTCAACTATATCTGGATCACAATTGGCAAACTCTTGTTACTGTTATGGCAATGGGAGATGGAATATTGAGAGTGGCAAGGACTCATTGGTACAAAAAGGAAAAGAAACGTTAAGTCTAACAATTAATGTAAATACTCGTCCTGTCCTGTCATACATTTCCAACTCAATATGTGAGAAGTGGTGAGCCTGTTCTGTCTAACTTTCACTCTCTAAGTCACAACAAAGGGTATAGTGCAGTTGTTAGGAGTGGGAGCTTTCATGTACAGTCCTATGGTCTCTGGTGACTGTCACCACACTGTGACTTGGATGGGGGGGAGAATGTCACTCCTTTTTCTATGCTTAATTACACACAATAATCTATTGCATAAGCAGGATTACCATTTCAGCTGATCTGTATTCTAATGTGATGACTATAATAGTAAGACATTGCCTTGAATTATTATGTATCAGGTTACCTGACTTTTATTTTTCATTGCCAAGCATTTGAAAGCATATGTGTATTTGTTACATTTGTGACTATAGCAGCAGTTTGTTCTAGTGGTAAGGCACCTGTCTAGAAAAATTTCCTGTCACAACCAAGGAACCAACACATGATTGATCCCCCCCTTTAAAAAGCAGACCCTTTTTCCTGTACTTGTAGGAAAAATGCTAGAAAGAAAAAATATGTGAGTGCAACATTATACTTTTTGTCTATGCAGACAAAGTTCCAGTTCCATACCCTAATGTAGAAAACCAGATCCAAAAAACCTGTCCAGGTTAGATGTCTTCTGTATCTCTTGGACTATATTTCCCACTATTTATAGTGCAACACAAGTAGAAGTCATAAAGTAGGGAAAGACTGTTTAGTGCAGGGGTCCTCAAACCCTGGTCAGTGGACCGGCACCGGGCCACAGCATGCCAGAAACTGGTCCACACAAGCAATCAAAGCCCCACTGGCAGATACAGGCAGCACTCAAAACCACAGCCTCTCCAGTCCATGTAAAAACCTCTCTCCACGGAACCAGTCCCTGGTGCCAAAAGATTGGGAGGCCACTGGTTTAGTGCACAGAATATTGGCCATAGACAAATGATCCAAATGTCAAATATCATTTTAGCTATGAAGTGGAACCTACAGTACAGATAGAACATGGAGAAACAGACTGGCTCCAGATTGGCAAAGGAGTGCAAAATTATATACTTTCTCCTTATTTATTCAACCAATACGCTGAACATAGATTAAGGTTGGAAGAAGAGGAGTGTGACTTTAAAACTGGAGAAAGAAAATTGGTTGTATCATCAGCAACCCTGATAGCTGAAAATGCATAGATCTGGAAGCTCTAGTAATAAAAGTCAAGGAGCACAGTGAAAACTGGAACTAAAATTCAATATAAAGAAGACCAAAATAATGGCAACAGCTAGAACAAACAATCTTTATATAACAGAGTTCTTTATATAACAGAGTTCAACTCATGAAATAATCACCTTTTTTTCGCTCACTCCAGGACGTATGACCCAGTTCCAAGTATCTGTACACTCAGAAAGTTGAAATTACTTCAAAGTTAAAACTAATCATTTTCTGAAACAAATAGCTCTTCTAAAAATATTTAGGGAATTAAAAAACGTATAAAATGTTCTAATAATAATAAACACAACTGATTTAAAGCTTGTGTTAGTGATTTGTATTGCTTTTTTGGATATACTTATGTGTAAGAACAATATTAAGTAATTCTAAATGGGAAATGCATTGGAAGAGACATATTTATAAACCAT
>NW_015387794.1:424148-436586 GCF_001527695.2 Protobothrops mucrosquamatus | reverse complement strand
AAGTGATAGACAGGATTTCAAATTGGAATATTTTCCAGCTGTACTTGGAGTGGGCTTGAGTTAAACCTTCGATATCAACATAAAAAACTGAAACACCATTATACCAGCAATACTTAAATTTCTCCAGTTCTCCTTATGGGCTTGATACTATCACATTTCTTAAATTTAATACAAGTGGTCCTTAATTACGACGTCAATTGAGTCCAAAATTTCTGTTGCTAAGTGAGACATTTGTTAAATGAATTTTGCCCCATTTTATGACCTTTCTTGCCGCAGTTGTTAAGTGAATCACTGCAGTTATTAAGTTAGTAACAAGGTTGTTAAGTGAAACTTCTTTTCCCATTGACTTTGCTTGTCAGAAGGTTACAAAAGGAGATCACATGACCCTGGAACACTGTAAGTGTCATATATATGGATCAGTTGCCAAGCACTGGAATTTTGATCATGTGACCATGGGGATACTGCAACAGTCGTTGTTGTAACTTCAAACAGTCATTAAATGAACTGTTATCAAGGACTACCTGTAAATATCTATTCTCATATTAAGAACATTTGTTAGACCTTGGTAACAGCGTCTGTCCTCATATTCCTGGTGCTGCTGTGCAAAGTTAAAAAGTCATAGCAGAAACCATACAATAGTTTCATATTCAGATAATTTTAGCTGTCCATAAAGAGTTCATGAAAAGCAATATGGTTTAGTCATCAATAATCTTCAACCAAACTTTATCAATGCTGAAATGTTATATCTTTCCTGTAAGAGTACTGGTCATTAGGGACTGTAAGAATAATTTGATACAGTTGGAATGAAAATCTATTGTGCCAGAGCATTGTCCCTTTTTGTGATTTTCAAGTTTGAATGACACATTATCAGTTTTTCCTTTTTTGATTATTGGATATTGGCGATCTGGAAATAAAGATATTCCATATTTAGCAGTTTGTTACTGTGAAAAGTCATTTATGGTCCTTTTACCTTAGGATTCACACAACAGGATTGAAAACCTATATTTCTATGTGGAAGAATGTTCACATTAAAGAGATGATGACATTTAAAAACAGATGATCTTTTTTTTCTTATTAAATGGGGCTGCAACAATCCTATTTTACTTTTCTTAAGTACGAATACACAATAAAAGTTATATTGGTCAATTCAGCCATATAGGTAGAGATCCTCGATTTACAGCGATTCGTTTAATGACCGTTCGACATTACAGTGTCACTGAAAAAAGTGACGTGATCCTTTCTCACACATAATGACCACTGCAGAATCCCCATGATCATTTGATCAAAATTCAGATGCTTGTCAACTGGTTCATATTTATAATGATTGCAGTGTCCCTGGGTCATGTGATCAACTTTTGTGACCTTCTGACAGGTAAAATCAATGGGGAAGTCAGACTTATTTAACAAATGTGTTACTAGCTTAGCAACTGCAATGATTCATTTAACAACTGTGGAAAGAAAGGTTGTAAAATGGGACAAAACTCAGTTCAATTGTATCTTCTCTACACTGAAAGCCATAATTCATACTTGCTCTTGCTCTTGCAATATTCTAATTCTTATGCCTGTAGCCTATTTTTTTATGCCTGAATTTTTCACATTTACTTTGACTTTGGTTTAACTCTAGAATTGAATTAACTTTGGAATTTGCTTTAGCATCCAGACTTTGCATTTCTTTAATTATATCACAATATATGAACTTGTTCTTTATAATATATGCAATTCATTCTGACCATTAGTGACCTGATCTAAACAATATATTAGTTAGAGAGACACTTCCATTTTTCCTTTTCTGTCTGGAATTTGATAGATCTCATTTCTTTAAGGCAAGAAAAGTAGACATGAACAGGTCATAATAAAAGATAGAAAAAGCAACGTAAGAGACAGCCAAAATGGGAACGGTGAAAACAAAAATGAATGTAATAAAGATGTCAGAACAATACTGAAAACAAATGAAATGACTGAAGTCTTACGAATTCTGTGTTTAAATTGTTTTCTACTATATGTGTTATAATGCAATATCTCATTCAGTTTTGAAAAAAAGCACAAGTAAGTTTAAGAGGTCTTAATGACGCCCTTTTACAAATCATATGTAAATTCAGATAAATAAATGGCAACATTGACTAATACTGATTAATGTTGCTGGAAGTCATAAATAGGGAGTGGGTTTGTGATGAGTAGCAACATATAATTACTGATGAATGTTTTACCTTCATATATTAGGATAATGATATTATAATTTAATATATAACGTAATAAGAGAAAATTATCATAGGCAAAAATTAATCATGAAACTCCATGGATATTAGTATTTTTTAAGGATTTGTTTTGGCAACATCCAAGAAATACTTTACCTTCCTCTGCATGCCACTATATTAGGAAAAAATTTGTACTATGAAATTAACTTTTGTAAAAGTATTCTTGACGTATTCATCTAAGTGACACATTAACATCTTAATGATTCACTATAATTATTAACTATTGAGCCACATAATTATTAGATACGCCCAATTATGTTTCATGTTTTAAACTTTCAATTTTAGTAACAGATATCATAACTATTACACATTTTTAATGATAGAATGACTACAAAATTTATGTTCATTGGCATTCTGCGTAACCTTATTAGATAGCAAACTGCATAAACTTTGAATTTATATTTCATCAGAATGCAAAATCAAACTTACACAAAGATATTATTAGTTAAGTAATCCAGTTTAGTCTGCTTTAGAAAAATGTTTGTGACAAATAAATTTAAACTTGAAAAGATGCAAATATGTAAATGGATAATTTTCAGGATGTCATGCTGTAATCAAAGCTGAATGAAACAGATTTATAAATGAACAAATGCAAAACTAACATGGATTTACAGTAAGTAATATCGATGGCATGATTCCTATTGCGATATTGTCAGTTGTGCGTTATACAAGTGGTCCTCACTAATGACATTTGAGACTGGCAACTCTGTCACTAAGTAACATGGTCAGAAAATGAAAAATCACTTGACTGCACTCAACTTATAATGGCAGTTCATTAGTTCTACCTGAATTGTTAAGCAAATCACAGTCACTAAGCACGACTGTGTCTCCTTGCTAGCATCCCCATTGACTTTGCTTGGTGAAAGCCATCGGTGAATGTCACCAGTGGCAATCACATGACCTCAGGACCGGAGAAGGCTGCAACTGTTGTAAATGTGTGCTGTTTCCAAGCACACAAATCACAACCATGTGACTGTGGGGATGCTTCAAGGGCTGCAACTTTGAAGACAGGTTGTAAGACTCATTATTCAGCGCTGTTGTAACTTTAAATGGTCACTGAACAAATGGTTGGAAAGAAAGATGGTAGTGTCTTGTTTTTTAAAAAATCCAAATGACTTTAGGGAGAGAACCCAAATTATGTTTTACTTTCTACCATACATGAGAAGACAAAAGATACCCACTACAAGAACTAAAGTGTTGCAATATGAGCTTTCTAATGTATTTCAGTGAACCCTTACTTTCCCATATTTTGAATTTTATTTTGACTGAATTTGTACAATCAAAATCAAACCAATAAAGGGCATGTTCATGCTAGCATCATTAGGAACATGTTTAGCTTAGTAATTATAATAGTGTCATCTTCACTTAAACTTCATTAGATTTTGTCACAGAAAAAAATGCAGGTATCCTTAAAATAAAGAGAACAGATTTCAAATACACATAAGTATATCCTAAAAAAAATCTGCATTGATTTGTATGATATTTGGTGTGTTTTATTTTCTTCCCCACCCCTCCATAATGATTAACCTTTCTATAATTTTTATTCCATTATCTATATAAATAAAAATGTAAATATTCGTTTGTTCAAAATCTTAAATCTCCGAAAGTTCTTCACCGATTGCTTTGAAATTTTGACACAACGTTGCATTCGAATACGCGCGTGTTTTTATATACAGTACCTACTATTATATAGATGTCACACCTGTGACAGGTAAAAACATGCTTTTTTTGAAAAACAGCACCATCTGTTGGACGTAAAAGCAACTCACACAGACTGAGCCACAGCAACGTGTGGCTGGGTACAGCTAGTGTTTAATAAAAATTCTAGCTATTTAGATTTCACTTTTCTTGTATTTGATAATGGAGGAATGGTATGCCATTTCCCTGCTGCTTATTCTGATCTAGGGATTGAACTGCTCCTGGAATGATCCAAATTAAATGTGATATCTAGAGCTGTGCTTCAGTCCTCAATTCTTTATTTTTTAAAATTGTATCTATTTATCAAAACATTACTAAAGAGTCTCATGATAAGTCTACTTGAAAGTTTGTATTAGGTTATTTACTCATTTCTGCAACATTTGTGCTGTTTTAATCTGGCTGACTCAGAGATGTATGAAAGTCAGAAAGAAATTTACCTCATAAAGCGTAATAATAAGCATCCAAATAATTGCACCCTTACTGAATCTATAGTTTCACCACTTACAATTCCTTCAATTCCCAGAGGCTTTTTAATCAGCCAAGAATTAACAAGCTTCCGAAGTATCATCATAGAAGGAGTCAATCTTGTCTCTGGCATTTTGTACCAGTGAAATGGAGCAAGAATAATGTCCATAGGATCTGGAGTTCGCTTCATCAAGGACCATATCCACGTCATCAAGCTCCACAAGCTCAAACCCATTCCAGGAAACATAAGAAGACATCACCCATGCCATCTTGTCACATTTTACCCAAATGACAAATCCAACTCGAGAAGACGAGTACCTAGATAACTACACAGTGTCATATTGTTGGCTCTTCTGTATCATGCTTTGCTAATAAGGCCTGGCTCACTTTAAAAAGCGTCACTGCATGGCATTATGAGGTTGTAATAAAGGTGGAGAATTTCAATACTTTATCATCTTCTCCACCACAGTCTAGACTTCAATCTGAGCTTGTACCCATATCTTGTCATCTTCATTTAGCATCCTTCTAGGTTTCTCTTTTATAGCTTCATCTTCCAAAGCACCCAGTATGCTGAGCAACTCCCTGGGTTTGGCCAGTAAGAAATGACACTAGAGATCATTCTGATTCTGCACCTTTGTTATTCTGTGTTCCAGAAATTAACCAGCTACTCAGCTGAATTGCCCTCCAAATTCCTTACTAAGCACAATTTGAAAAGACAATAGGGTCCATTAGTTGTCTGAAGCACTCGATCCTAATTGGTCTACCATATGAAGTTCATGGCTCTAGTTAGTCCCAAGGTTATGAGAAAGTGATTTTTCTAGAAGGGACCAATGGAAATTACCCTTATTAACAATTTCATCTGTTATTTATGTTTTTTCTGCTCTAGAGTAAAAACCCAGATCTAGCGTGTATATATATTGTGCCCAAGATGATATGTGATAAACCCATAATTGTCATGCGAGCAGTGAAATTCCCAATTGGCTTTCACTTTCCCATGTATTGGCCTCTGATTGTTTTCTGAATGGTAGCAACTGCAGAATGAATCCACCTGATAAAAAGCGTCCACAAAAGACCTAAAATAAGATGGATTGATGACATCAGCAAGTATTGTGGGCCCAATTGGCAAAAGAAAGCTCAGGACCATATTGGTTGGAAACATGCAGAAGAGGCCTTCATCTTGCAGTGGATAGACAATGGCTAAAATGATGATGACGACGATGATGATGATGGTGAGCAGTTACAGTTATACCTGTGCACAGCCATAGATGCGACAGCCATCATCCCTGTAATTTTTGGTCTCTTGGAGTTGTGTTGCTTGGCCACTTTTCTGTCTTCTTCCAGGCACTTGAGCTCCACAAGATGTAGCTTCCATCCAGTTCCATCCATTTTCTTTCTTGGGTCTTGACTTTCTCATATCTTCTTCTCTCTTTTTTAGTTTCAGTTTCTTCAACCAGTATATAATTTTTCTTCATCAGCCACATCGTTTACTACACCAGCTATCAAAATCTAAAGCTTGTCCAAATAAGAGCTACAGTGGGCAGTTTCTTTTCCTGTGTTTAAATTAATCTATATACAGTAGGGGGGGGGGAGTATTTGATCCCCTGCTGATTTTGTACATTTGCCCACTGACAAAGAAATGATCAGTCTATAATTTTAATAATAGGTTTATTTTAACAGTGAGAGACAGAATAACAACAAACAATCCAGAAAAACACATTTCAAAAAAGTTATAAATTGATTTGCATTTTAATGAGTGAAATAAGTATTTGATCCCCTATCAATCAGCAAGATTTCTGGCTCCCAGGTGTCTTTTATACAGGTAACGAGCAGAGATTAGGAGCATTCTCTTAAAGGGAGTGCTCCTAATCTCAGTTTGTTACCTGTATAAAACACACCTGTCCACAGAAGCAGTCAATCAATCAGATTATAAACTCTTCACCATGGCCAAGACCAAAGAGCTGTCCATGGATGTCAGGGACAAGATTGTAGACTTACATAAGGCTGGAATGGGCTACAAGACTATCGCCAAGCAGCTGGTGAAAAGGTGACAATAGTTGGTGTGATTATTCGCAAATGGAAGAAACACAAAATAACTGTCAATCTCCTTCAGTCTGGGGCTCCATGCAAGATCTCACCTCGTAGAGTTTCAATGATCATGAGAACAGTGAGGAATCAGCCCAGAAGTACAGAAATGTGTTTTTCTTGATTTTTTTGTCTCTCGCTGTTGAAATAAACCTACCATTAAAATTATAGACTAATCATTACTTTGTCAGTAGGCATATGTACAAAATCAGCAGGGGATCAAATACTCCCCCCCCTACTTTACTGGTAGTTCTTGACTTACAACAGTTCATTTAAAGACTGTTCAAAGTTACAACAGCACTGAGAAAAGTGACTTACGATCATTTATCACACTTATGACTGTTGGAGCATCTCCATTGTCACATGATGAAAATTCAGATGCTTGGCAACTGACTTATATTTATGACGGTTGTAGTGCCTCAAGGTCACCTTTTGCAACCTTTTGTCAAGGAAAGTCAAGGGGGAAGCCAGATTTACTTAACAACCACATTACTAACTTAACAACTGCAGCAATTCACTTAACAACTGTGGCAAGAAACATCATAAAATGGGGCAAATACACTTAAATGTTTCGCTTAAATTTTGGGCTCAATTGTGGTCATATTTCGAGGACTACCTGTACTTCAGCACCATCTTAAAAGCAAAGGAAACACTTTGAGAAAGATTGTTTAGATCTGTGCAAGCCCCAGCAAGTTAGAAATAGTATACTTTCGCCTGTATTAATCAGTCAGAAAGATAATTACATGGACATAGAAATTCTAAAGTATTTCTTTTTTGTAAACAACTAATCTGATCTGTAGCCCTAACACACAAATTGGAATAGTTATTATTTTATATAATTTGAACTTCTAGATTTTGTGAAGTTTAAATCTTACCATTTGATTTTGAAATTTTAAAAAATAAAAATATGTATTTTCTGAGACAGTATATTCTGTTTATATGTGATTTTACATGCAGCTTTAAGAAATTTGTTCTGTATCAGTGTGAGATGGGCAGTCATATAAATATGATAGATAAATATTTGTGCAGAAAACAATGGATTTATGGATGTCTGTGAAATTAACAGGGATTGAAAATTCTTTGTTCTGTATGTGATTTTATTTCATATGAGCTGAAAGTTAGGTAACTTTAAGAGGGTTGAATAGTGATATCTCATGATTTGTACTTGCATATTAGAATGCATGTAAACTATGATGAAAATGAGATTTGTCATTTTTGAGACAGTTATGAACACTTTTTTAAATTAAGGAATTTGAACTTTTAGCAATGTTTTCTTAAAATAATTTTAACCTTGAGCTACATAACTATCTTTTAGGCTATACAGTTTTCTGAATATAGTTTCCTAGTGGGTATTAACTAAATATTTAGTGTATAACAAAAGTATCCACATTCCCAGTATGTATTATTTGGACTGGATCGAGACATCTATCTAACACAATGAAATTCAATATAGAGAAAAGTTAAATTGTATATTTAGTCAAGAAAAACCAAATTCACAGGAATAGAATAGGTGGTATCTGACTCAATAGTAGTTACTGCAAGAGGGATCTTGGAGTCCTAGTGGACAGTCACTTAAATATGAGCCAGCAGTGTGCAGCAGCTGCCAAAAAAGCCAACGCAGTCGTAGGCTGCATTATCAGAGGGATACAATCAAGTTCACTTGAAATGTTAGTATCACTTTATAATGCCTTGGTAAGATCACAGTTGTAATAATGCATCCAGGTTTGGTCTCCTTGATATAAAAAGATGTTGAGATTCTAGAAAGAGTGCAGAGAAGAGCAACAATCAACCATTTAGAAGAACATTGTTTTCATTTATTTTCTCTCAATCATAAAATCTTAAATAATTAAAGAACTTGTGATGTATTCAAGATGGGAAAAACCTATGTAATTTTACTTTTATTACATCTGATTTCCCTTTCTATCAAATTTTTATTGCTAAAGTGTTATGTCAGGAAAGACATTACTTCTTGTGTTTTACTTTAATTTTATGTCACTTGTAAAAAACCCCCAGTGATCTAAGAGCTCCTGTCAACTATGGTCAATAGAATTTTTGTTGCATTTGTGTTTTTTAGCTGATCACAGCAGTTAACCTAGGTAATAATATCTCCTCCCTATGGATTTTGGAGAATGTAGTACTTGTTTCTGTAATCCTGTAACATAAGTTTAACATGAAAAGGCAGTATGTTTTGATTAGATACAGATACTATTTTTTAGTATGGCTTTCAGTAGGTTTTTAAAAGTAGCTATTTTAAATAATGGACTGATTTCAGTGAAAGAACTTGGATCATAAAGAAAGACATTTGTTCATTAAACTATAATAGGATTTTTCTTTTGCCTAGACACTTTTTTAAATTTAAGCATTATTATGATATATTGTTGGAAATGGAATGGATTACACTTATAGAGAAATATAGTATATTTAGAAAAATAAGGTGATGGAAGTTTATATGTCTCCTCGTGTTGCTGGGAGAGAAGATGAGAAACAAGTAAGTGCATAAATGAGAGAAAGAAATGTGTGTTTTGGGGCCAGCTATCATCTTTAACCTTTTTCAGCTCAGAGCTGATGCGAAAAGAAATGGGCAAGAATTGTGTTTGCCTCTATAAATTTTGACAGAGAATTGTGCTATTCAAGTGTGTGGAGTTGGGAAAAAGGAAATTAAGAATAATACAATTAGAGTGAATTTGTTTATTGAAAAAATTGAAGTAGAATAAGATTTGTTTTATATGAGAAATGATATTAAGTGGGGCGGTGCAGCTCTTTGGATCAGAAGGAGATTCAGAGAATGGGTGTTAACAAAACACCCTTTCATAGCTTTTTAAAAGAACTGCTTTTCTTGGGATTAACATGGCTGTTTTCTCCTGCTGCAGTATAATCCCCCCAAAATGTATGTGATTTAAGGAACTACAGATAGGTGTGTTCTACCCACAGAACTCATGCACTTCAAAGCTTCTTTTTGAAATGAGGAATGTTAGGGTATTAAAATAATCTGAACAAAAGAATCCTTAGTAATTACAAAAGATTGGCTAAAAATGGAGGTGGAAAATCTAGGGAGAGCCATAGCAAACTGTTAGCAAACTAAACATTTATTACTAGTACATAGTATATAGAGAGCTATAATCTCTGTAAGTGACATTAAAGTTGATTACTTATGAAGAACAAAAAGAGAATGGATAGGATTGCAATATTCCCAAAGTTCCAAAGAAGCTGACTTTTAAGTGTACTTGATCTTTTATATTTTTGCTATATTGCAGTCCCAGAAGTAACTTGCAATGTTGTATTAAAATCAGAAAAGGATTTATGTTGTTAAAGGAAAATCTCAAATAAGGATATGTCATTAATCAGTTTTTACAAATGATTGCATTTACCTTACTATTCTTTGTGTTCCTGTTTTATGAAGAGGCAGACTTTTGATAGTCATTGATGGAAAATGGTGGAAAGGCAAAATGAATTATTAGTTAATAAACTAAAGCAGAAACTTTGGGTGCTGTTTTTCTAACATTTTTGTAATGAAAGTTGCTGTTTCATAGAATAAATAGCATTAATGACATGTAAAATTGCATGTTGCAAGCAAGATAACTGACCTGCCAACATTCCTGTTACGTTCTCGTGTTTTAAGGAATGTTTTATCCGCAGAATCATATTGCTTTTTCTGCAAATGGAAAATTACCTTGTGTTAGCCAAGTCTTCACAAGCTCTTAAATGCAACTCTTAAAAGACTGGGCAATCTTTTTCCAGAAAGAGCCTTAAAAACCAATTTGTGAAAACCCATTCATAATAAATGTGATAATTTTAAAAGACTTCATAGGATAAAGGAAATCTCACAGTTTTCTACTATTTCTATTTAAATTTAGTTAGATCAAGTGAGGAAATAGAGCCGAGCAAAATTTAGGAACACATACCAAATCCTGATCAAATACCTGTGATAATTGGCCTTCATGTGATTGGTACTGAGCAAATCTGATTCCAAACTGAAGGAAATGGTACCTGTATTGCAGAATCAATTAAAGACACCATTTCCCACTAGGGAGACATGCATGACTTCAAAACAGTTTTGGAATCATTGATCACTTTTCTGGCTCCCTTCTATGAGAATCTGCCCAGGGAGAGAGCCTTTTTTGTGGTGGGACTGTCTTTGGAAGATTAGATTGACATTCTGTTGGCCCTTCAAAAGACCTAAGACATAATTTTTTTTACCAGGCCTGGAGATGTGTGTGTGTGTGTGTATGTGTGTCCGAACCCATGCAATGGTTGTGTAGGCTTATATTATGGTTTTTAGCTCAGCTGCACTTTCTAATGTGTACATTATTGTTTTATATATTTTGTTCTTTTTAATTATTGTTAGCCACCCAAAGTTATGAAGTTGAGATGGATAGCCATATAAATTGAAATATTAAAAAAATATTAGATAGATTGATAATCAGACAGACAGACAGAAAGACAGACAGACAGAGATAGACAGACAGACAGATAGAAATTGCCATCTTCAAGTAATCCTGGACTTATTTTAGCTACTGAAGCTCATTTCCTAGTTGTTTGTTTTTTCAATTCATCTGACTTCAAAGGTGGCAGACAAAAGCTTTTTTTTGTCATGTAGCAATTGAGAAGGCAATACTTCTGTTGCCTTGACAAGTGTCTTGTCCCATTCTGAGGCCATTTGAATTCTATTGAGAAAGTCAGGCATGACAGGAAAATTCAGGGCAAACGTTCTAAGTGAAGAGTGGTAAATTCAATAGACACTTTAACTCTTACCCTCAGTACAGAAAGAGGTAGGAGGCAGGACATTGAATAGCTCCATGTGAGTTCTGCTGAATTGTAATAGAAGATTGTCTCCAACACTCTGGTGGCAAATGAACATTTACAGGTAGTCCTCGACTTATGACCAATTGTTTAGCGACCATTCAAAGTTACTGTGGTGCTGAATGAGGGGACTTACAACCAATTTCCAAAGTTATGGTTGTTGCAGTGTCTTCTCCCATGGTCATGTGATCAAAATCCAGGCCCACACTTGTGTAGGACTGCTTTGACTCCCCCCACTTGCCTATCTTTCCCACATCTATGCCCTTTTGGGCCCCTGCATTCTGTGGACTCTGCCGACCTTTGCCATCTTGTTGCTTCCGCTAGTGACCAAGCATGGCCAGCATGGCTTTTGCGAGGCAGCTACTGGCCGCACAAGGCTTTCTTTTCAGTGTCTTGTATGGCAGTTTCCTTGTGAGAAGATGGCCTCTTTTGGCCAGTGGCTGCCTCATGAAAGGTCAGCCTGGACATGCTTGGTCAGCAGCAAGAGCAAGAAGAAGATGAAGATCACCTGGGATAGGGGTCTTGGACTGCTAATGAGTGTGACTGCAGCTGGGGCAGTTGAAGTGTCCTGAAGTGTTCTTTCTTAAGAGATTTTTGCATATTTCTCTCATACTTGACTAGCAACTTTGGATCTCTTGACCACTATGTGCTTGCACCAGTGACAGGACTACCAAGTTGCATCCTTAAGAGCTAACTTTTATCTCTGCTGAAAGGAGTATTTAAATTCCACTCCATGCGCCAGTACAGATAATCTCACAATAGTTCATTTAGTGACCGTTCAAAGTTATAACAGCAGTGAAAAAGTTAGGACTTTTGCAGCATCTCCAAGGTCACATGGTCAAAATTCAGATGCTTGACAAGTGGTTCATATTTATAACAGTTTCA
Organism: Protobothrops mucrosquamatus; assembly: GCF_001527695.2. Lineage (NCBI taxonomy): Eukaryota > Metazoa > Chordata > Lepidosauria > Squamata > Viperidae > Protobothrops > Protobothrops mucrosquamatus. The sequence goes on along the minus strand of NW_015387794.1, from coordinate 424,401 downwards.
GCGTCCCAGAGTCATGTTGATCCCCTTTTGCAACCTTCTGGCAACCAAAGTCAATGGGGAAGCCAGGTTCACTTAATAACCATGTTACTAACTTAACAACTGCAATGATTCACTTAACAACTGTGGCAAGAAAATTTGTAAAATGGAGCAAAAGTCACTTAGCAACATAAACTTTGGGCTCACTTATGATCGTAAGTTGAGGACTACCTATAGTGCTGTCAGTTTTTGATCTGTTTTAAGTCAAGCCTTTAGA
>NW_015387794.1:384676-424006 GCF_001527695.2 Protobothrops mucrosquamatus | reverse complement strand
TTAGCTCTTCAAGAGAAGTATTTTTATTTCTGTGGAACCCTACCTGTACAAAAGAAAGGCATTTTGCAGATCCATTTAAAGGGACCTATTCAGCACATAGACAACACATGCAGTGGTGGGATTCAGCCAGTTCGCACCCCTTCGGTAGAACCGGTAGCTACTTTTTTGTTGCCCAGGCCCAGAATGGACTTCCGGAAGCAGCATCCACACTGAGAACCGGTTGTTCACATATTTGAATCCCACCACTAAACACATAGGTAAGACAATGGAGGTTGGTGCAGATCAGGGAGAATGCAGAGTTTTAAAAGCTAATAAGTGCTTCGTAATCTGGGGTAGATTTTCAGTGGACACAATTAGATCACCTATTATTAACTGTGTTACTGGTTTGTAACTGGGGCATTAATGAAAAGAAATAGCCCACTGCTAAGAAACAAAGAAATAAATGTCAAAAGCATTCAGGCAGACTGCTTCAAGGGGGAAACAGCCTCCAAACAGTAGAAATCACAGCCGTCTTCTTGGAGGTAATCTGCAAATGTCCTCTCTCAGACTGAAAAACAAAGAAAACATTCACCGTCAGAAAGCGTATTTTACAAGCAAGATAATTCCTTTAAAATGGGCTTCAAGATTAGCTTTTGCACCTTGTTGTTTTTTTTCTTCTTCTTTGCACTGATGGATGAATTTAAGGACTTATTCTACAGTTTTCTTCTTTTTCCCTTCCTAAAATATGGGAAAATGTGATGTCATATTTCAGGATCAGAAAATGGGGGTTCCATAGAACCCTGCAAAAGGCCTACCTGTGCTTTAAAGCCCACAATACCACAAATATCAATTCTTCTATATATGGCTTTATTGAATGAAGCTGTAAAGAAGGGATGCACCTGTCTATGACCTGTGAGCCCCTTGTAGTCTCGAAACTCATTTGTGAAGCATGTTGCCAATTCCACTGTTGGCCACATATGATTCCAGATAGCCCATTACTCAGTTGACTGATGTGCTATGGACGATCTCTTCTATTGGATCTTTCACCTTTTCTCCTAGTGAAGCCGTTCCAGATTTGTGCATTCCCCATTTATTTTCAACAAGAATGCTAACTTCCTTCGGTGGAAGGAAAGGGCAACCTTTATACTCACCCCTCTGCTATTGGCAGCAAGGTCTTTCAGTCTTAGCAAAACAGCCCCACAAGTTGTGTAGCTGGAAATGTCGGGTTCTCTGGATCAGGACTTTGGCACTAAATCTGAATCTTCCTAACACAACTGTTGTGTTTGGACTCTGCTGAAGTCTCTCAGACATCAGGTGTACAAGCACAAGCTCATTGAATGGTAGGAAGGTAGTAAAAATAAGCAATGGATTTAAACTTCATCAGTATAAGAGAGAAACTGCACCCTCACTGTGATAGAGGGACAATAACTTGTTCAATGAAAATTCATTCAATAAAGAGCCTTATCTAGCTGCCCTACGCCTGATGTCTGAGAGACTTCAGCAGAGTCCAAACACAACAGTCGTGTTAGGAAGATTCAAATTTAGTGCCAAGTCCTGATCCAGAGAGCCCGACATTTCCAGCTACACAACTTGTGGGGCTGTTTTGCTAAGACTGAAAGAGCTTGCTGCCAATAGCAGAGGGGTGAGTATAAAGGTTGCCCTTTCCTTCCACCGAAGGAAGTTAGATAAGGCTCTTTATTGAATGAATTTTCATTGAACAAGTTATTGTCCCCTCTATCACAGTGAGGGTGCAGTTTCTCTCTTATACTGATGAAGTTTAAATCCATTGCTTATTTTTACTACCTTCCTACCATTCAATGAGCTTGTGCTTGTACTTCATGACCTCAAAGCTAATCAGTTGTTAACCGGAATCTCTGCCTTGAAATCCATTGGCTTTTGCAGGAAAGAAGGGGTAAAGCTCATATTTCCCTCATGTCTGTAACTGATACTATAGGATCTAGTATTATGGGGAGAGGGAAATTATATAGCTGTGCATGTGTGTACAGTATATTGTATGAAAGGATACGTAGGGGAAAGGGGGAATTTGTCTATATAGGAGAAAGGGATATGTACAGTATGTGTATGGGCAGATCTATATGTGAGAGATCATTATAGATGTACATGTGAAAGAAAATGTGGCTCTCAAAACGTAAAAATAGTTCCTTTCCCCTGATTTAAAGTACTGGTTCCTAAATTTCTTACTAAACAGACCAATCAACAGAAGGTAATCATTTTTGTTGAAGAATGTCTAATGGATCTGATAATTATATCCTGTGTTTCACTTGGCATTTGGTTCTCTGTCATGGCAAAAAAAAAAAAAAAAGTCGGTGTTTACCAACCATGAAAACTTCCAGAAGTGTGGACAACCCTCAAAACTCTCAGCATCAGCCACACTCAGTGGTGGGATTCAAATATGTAAACAACCAGTTCTCTGTGTGGATGCCACTTCCGGAAGTCCGTTCTGGGCCTGGGCAACAAAAAATTAACTTCCGGTTCTGCCAAACTGGTGCAAACCAGCTGAATCCCACCACTGGCCACACTGGTGGGGAAATTATAGGAGTTGAGGGCCACAAGTTGGGAAAAGCTGCCACAAGCAAGAAAATAGAAAGAAGGTTGGAAATTCTGTGATTGCTAGACTGTGCTTTACTTCTAAAAAAAAAAAAAAAGGTGCCGGAACTCACACACGTCATACAACCCGCCTTGCCTATCCTACAAGGTTCCATCCAAAAAAGGTGCCGGAACTCCGTTCTGGGCGTTCTATGAGAAAAAAAGCCCTGTTGCTAGATAGTTTGACCTTATAATAAGTGATCAAAGCAAGTGTTAATGGCCATTAGTATCTAGGAGGGAGTTGATAATAGCTATTTGGTTGGTTATTTGGGGAAAAAAAAACTAGAACCATCTCTATATCCTAACATGGATTGATCAAACGTGAAGATTCAGTACATTTCCATTTGTAGATGACAGACAAGAATCAGTGATGCCAACCACGATCCTTAATGGTTCCAAGTTACTTAGAAGATTGCTACTGCATGAAAAATGACTGTTGAGCATATATATTCAACCCTAGTATCACTTTAGTTTGTTTTTTTCTCTCTCACCTTCTCAGCTTTCAATTTAACACTGTGGCAATCAGCTCATGGGAAAAGCTGCTGTCTCTAGATAAATTCATCGGCAATGGTGGATAAGTAAATCCAAGAAGCACGGAAGCAGGAAGTGTGTCTCTAAACTCCCCATGTTATTTCAGGCTCAGACATTAACTGATGGAAATAAACAATTCTTTGGTTTTATTAAAGAATAATAAAATTGACTTGCAAGAACTTAATGTGCTTCATCCCTATTCCTGTGAGCAATGTCTTTTAGCAAAAACAAAGCCAAAGAAAGGAAAAATGTTTTTACCAAAACAGATTCTTTAGTTAAGCCAAACCCTTTCAGCCCATCACCAGCCACATACCAGTTTGGAAAGCAATCCTTCCTTAAAGTATATTTTCAGATGGATCAACGAACAAGCATGACTTCCTTTCTGTGAAATTCTTGTTTTTCTTTTCGTTTTTGTCTCTGTTATAATTTTAACTTGTCTTAGACCTTTGGTCTAGGAAGTCTAGTCATTTTCATTTTTAGCTGTATGCTTGCATCCCTTGTTCTGCCAGGTTCAAAACAGGCCTTGGAAAATGATATTCTGATTTTAATTGAAGAATTTAATGAACAGATGCTGCTAGTTTGTTTTGAAGCATGTGACTGAATATTTTCATAGGTCATCTGTCACCCAGAGACACATGCTGTCCTTGAACTGCTGACAAAACTGCCACTTAGCTTTTAGCTTATCAGATACTCAGAAAGGCAGACACTTGGGAAGCCCAAAGTTGCAGGAAAGATTGGACATCAAAAAGCTTTTTAGTGTCATTTTCTCATAAGTAAATATTGGAACGGGGGTTAGAATGTTTTTCACCCTTTTGTGTGTATCTATATATTTTGCTAAGGTTGATTGCTGCTTCTTCTGCCCGTTACGTGCTCCAGATGAAAACAAAGAATTAATAAAGGCATTAAAATGGCCTCAAGTGTACAAAATCAAGGCCAGTCATAGCTTGAAAGTTGCTTTTATCAGTAAGTATCTAGACCAGGGGTAGTCAACCTTGGCTCTTTTATGACTCGTGGACTTCAACTCCCAGAATTCCTGAGCCAGCTGTGCTGGCTCAGGAATTCTGGGAATTGAAGTCCACGAGTCATAAAAGAGCCAAGGTTGACTACCCCTGATCTAGACAATCCTTAGGTGGTATCATGGAGTTGGGTTATTCATTATTTTTACAGCCCAGATCTAGGTACAATGACATGATAGCAGTCTTCCAATATCTCAGGGTCTGCCACAAAGAAGAGGGAGTCAAGCTATTCTCCAAAGCACCTGAAGGCAGGACAAGAAGCAATGGATGGAAACTAATCAAGGAGAGAAGCAACCTAGAACTAAGGAGAAATTTCCCAACAATCAGTGGAATGACCTGCCTCCAGAAGTTGTGGGTGCTCCAACACTGGAGTTTTTTAAGAAGAGATTGGACAACATTTGTCTGAAATGGTATAGGGTTTCCTGCTCAAGCAGGGTTGGACTTGAAGACCTCCAAGGTCCCTTCCAACTCTGTTATTCTGTGTTAACACAGTAGTTCTACTTTTTGTAATATGAAACAATTGTTTTGCCTCTAGGCCCCTTTTCTTGTTCGTACATCATGAAAACATGTTGCTTCAGCTTCTTCTGATAATCAGTCACTGGGCAGTTACAGTCCAGATATAAGGACTTCATCTCCCACATCTAGCTAGCTAGGGAATTCTGAAGTTGAAGTCCATCCATCATAAAGTTGCCAAGATTGAGAAACACTGCTTGAAGCACACCCTTTCCCTTAACTACTTAAGCAATGTGAAGGTTTTCTCCTAAAGGGCGCATTGGGAAAAGTACTGAAGTTACTGATTAGTGAGACAGAATTAGCTAGTCCTCCTTTCAGCTTGCCTCCATCTCCATAGTCTTCAGGAGACAAAAAGAAAACTAACTACAGTATTTGCACTCAGACTATCTAATGTAAGTTACTGGCTTAGTTCTTAACAAAAGTTCTACAAGAGGGGATTTCAAACATTTTTTTGAAAGGAAACCTGTTAAAAAAAATCTTGGAACCCCGTAAACTCTAGTGGTAAAGAAAGTGATTGGTTGGTTTGAGGGAACTCTCACCTTTTTTTGCCCTTCATCTCTTATGTAATCCTATTACCGGTAAATTCTTGTGGAACCCTAGGTGCCATGGAACACAGCTGGGAAATCCCTGTTTTACAGGGAATAGCCCCAGTTGGGAACATAGTTGAGAGTGAGGTAAAGCAGGATGGGGGTTTTTTTGTTTTTGTTTTTACCAATTTGGACAGGGAGTGAAGGAGGATTACTAAGGGCAAGTTTAGTTACTCCAGGATTCATAGAAACAATGGTAGTAGTCTCTTTGAAAACAAACTCTGCCCATTATTTTGCTTATTAGATTGACATCCTACCTTTAATTTTGGAGCTCAAGATGGCACGCATTACACTCCCTCCTCTTGTTTTTGTCCACAACAAACAATTCTGTGAGGTTTGGTTGAGAGAGACTAACTAGTTCCAAATTACCTAGTGAGCTTCTGCAGTGATAAATGTTAGGAAGTTGAGATATTAAAAGTAGGGAAATATGCCACGTTCCTTCATCGCTGCACCCCTGTCCTGTTCAAATGCAAATTTTCTTGGATTGACAAAATGCAAAATCATCCTTGTATCTTCCAAGCTATTTTAAGAATGGCCCATCCTTCCCGTATTCATCAAATACCAGCTGTTCCATGGAAAGAAGATTCTGAGATATGTCTGCATATAATTTCTGGTTGATTTCTAACACATGGGGGGGGGGTGTAAATGGCAGGACAAGAAACAATGGTTGGAAACTGATCAAAGAGAGAAGCAACCTGGAATTAAGGAGAAACTTCCTAACAGTGAGGACAATTAACCAGTGGAACAGCTTGCCTTCAGAAATCGTGAGCGCTCCATGACTGGAGGTTTTTAAGAAGAGACTGGACAGTCACTTGTCTGAGATGGTATAGGTTCTCCTGCTTGAGCAGGGGGCTGGACTAGAAGACCTCCAAAATCCCTTCCAGCTCTATTCTATTCTATTCTATTCTATTCTATTCTATTCTATTCTATTCTATTCTATTCTATTCTATTCTATTCTATTCTATTCTATTCTATTCTAAATGCATCCTAGTTTTACTTCATAACTGTATTGAAATGAGGGAGCATAATCTGCTGCCTTTCTGCTGGTCACTTTCATTTCAGTAGATGGTGCTCTTGCCTCTTCTTTTAACTGAAGTCTGCCCCAGTTCCATCCCTAACTCCAGAAGTAAGAGTACCCTCAACAGCTATAGTTTTTCTGCTTTCAGCTGTATTCAACTAGGGCAGAAATTTAAGCATTCTGAGTTTTGACATTCTTGGCAATGAAGTCACAAGGGCAAAGATGTAAATTATTTCAAATCCAAGGAATTTGGCAAACGGATGAGAAAAGTAAATAAAAGCAAAAACAGAGAGCTGGAATGTCATTATCCGAAGCAGTTGTCCACTTTAAGTAAATAGCTACTTCCAAACATTGCTTTTTGATTGTGCGATTGCAGAAGTTGCCTTTTATTATACCCTCCCATTGTTTTTTTTTCATTTCCTCCAGTTACTTTATGATGCTTATTCTGTTCAGGCGTACTAATGGCACTACTCTGGAGCAGAGAGGGAGAAATCAAGTCCTCATGAACTCCAAGGTTTGCATAAATACAGCAATATTTAGAAGAAGGCTAAGAAAGGAACTAAAAATAGCCGAGTGTGGAATCAGCAAAACCTGATTAGGAAAAAAAAAAGCACAATCCCACTTAATATTATTTTCCTGGAATATGTCTTATAGCCTTCCATAGCACACTGGTTATTTGATTGTGCAAACCAAGGCCTTGTCACTCTTGATTACTTTTCTAACATCTTTTTAAAAAAATTGTTGTTAACCATTCTTTTTTTATGAGACATAATAGTTCTATACAGCCAAAAAAGGCAAAATGCTTTAAGCAAGTTAAGAAATGCTAACTAATGCTTGCAAAACCTTTACATGCTGCTGGTATGCAAACAAGCACACTTTAGCCCTGCTTTGAAGTACATTTCAGCTTATAATCCCTAAAGAATGAAAAATTGGGATTCCTTATACATACATTTACAAACCCTGCAACATCCTGCTATTACAGCCTCACCCAGCTATAAACAATATATTAAAATATGTATGTCTTCATTAAATACATGGGGCTCTAGGACTATATTGTTTGACAATTAAATGCATTGCAACTGGAAATCACCCTTTTCCAATCATTACGGTTCCAGACTTTAAAGTATAGTTCTTGCTGACAACAGAAGGCATAATAAATTCTTCTGGTAAAACATGCAGAGTTAGCCAATAAATACAACTGACAAATAACAGTTTGGTGATCAGCTATATCTGAATAAGTACATCCCATATCCAGGGCTTTTTTTGTCATAGAACGCCCAGAACAGAGTTCTGGCACCTTTTTTGGATGGAACCTTGTAGGGTAGGCAAGGCGGGTTGTATGACGTGTGTGAGTTCCGGCACCTTTTTTTTTTTTTTTTTTAGAAAAAAAGCACTGCCCATATCACAGAAGTCATAACATTAGTATTGTGGGCATCTTAAAATGAGATGAGAACTTATTTGTATATTCCAAGAAAAAAGTGTCAACCTAAATCAGAGCTAACTTCTAGCTGATGAATGTAGAAGCCTATTTTTGCCTTGCTTGCCATCCATTATTATTCTGAACTGATCTTCTGTATTGGCTTTCTGAAAAATAAAGTCACTAGATCAAAAGTATGTTATTTATTTATTTATTTATTTATTTATTTATTTATTTATTCCAGCTATATTCCACCTTGCTGCTCAAATGAATTGTCTAGGTGGATAGGTGAAATTCAGAAACAACAGGGTTTTGTTTTTGTTTTTTTAAAAAATTAAAAGTAACACTAAATATAATAACCATTAAAAGCCTAATGAGTGTGATGGAATGTGCACCTGCAGCAGCAGAGGGGGAGGAGTTTGCTAACTCAGAGCTTTCCCAGAAAAAGGCCCCATTCAAGAGATCTTACATCCCCAAGCTGGATAGAGGAGGGGGCAAGGGGATCATGCTACCCACACCTTAGAATCTTTGAGGATATATGTCAGTGATGGCGAACCTTTTAGAGACCGAATGCTAAAAAACTGGCTCCGCCCCCGCACCACCCCCTGCCCCACCCCTGCCACGCCCCCACCCCATCCCTCACCCTGCCTGCCCACAGGGCCACTCACCGCCTCCAAGGCCCGCAGCAAATCGCCCAAGCAGCCCAGCAGCGCCATGGCGGCCACACCCTCTGCCCGCGCCCCGCAGCATCAACTGTGCGTGATGGGATGTGAGGGCAGAGTCTTGTGTACACTGCCTGGCTGCCATGTCCTTGGCTGCACTGCTCTGTGTGGGCCATGCTCGGGGGCCACTCTCCTCCAGGGGGCTGTTGGTGAGGACGGGGTTGTGGTAGGAGGCGAGGCTGGGGCAACAGTACGTGTGCCCATAGAGAGGGCTCCGAGTGTGGCCTCTGGCACGCGTGCCATAGGTTCGCCACCACTGATATATGTAGTAGCTTAGAAAGTTATATCTTTAGTTTGGCAAGATTCTGTCTCTTAGGTGCAAACAAATAAAGGATTGGGCTTGCTTGGATCTCACTGTCTCGTCTTTGGGCTTGAGCCTGAAACTGAAAGATGCATGTTTAAAAGCTGATGTGAGCCAAATATAATTGTCAAGAATTGTCAGTTCCTCACATTGCACAGCCTGGAAATGAAACAAGAAAAGCCCCTCTCCTGCACACTTAATAATTGCATTCCTGATAGACAAGATCCCTTCCGGAACTCCTCTCAGGTATATTTTAAAGACTGGAAAGGTATGTTATGAGAGTGACAGTCCACAGATACTTAGGTTCTCAATTGTCTCTTATAAAAGATGAGGATCTGTACAATAAATTCATGGTGGCAAATGTGTTCCAAATTAAAATATTGTTTTGTAATTTTACACTACTTAGAGAACACCGTCGTTCATTCTCTGTCTGTGGCCATGTAAAGCTATAATGTATTATTAGGCAACCACCCTAGAAGAGGATAGCATATCAAATATCTAGAAAAATTGTTTGTAAAAAAAGGCACCCAATTTCGTAATTAGAAGTACAGATTGCAATTACAGGAACACTTGTAAATTGAAGTTGGTAGACCAAGAGAACAAGAGACATTTGCTGTATTTCTTAAATGTGTATTTCTTACTGATCGACCATATGATTATGGTAAGATTTGTAATGCAAAAGAAAATAGAAGATTATTATGTGATGAAGAGGGGAAAAAATAACTGAATATAATTTTGCATGAAAAAGATCAGTTTACATCCTTGTCATTTTTATTTTTAAAAGTATCAAGGATAGTGCCGATGTATGATAATATTATGACTTACATATATATATATGTATACCAAATATCCTATGTATTATGAAACTTAATTTCCAATATCCCTAGCTAGCACAGTATAGGATGCTGTTCAGGGACTTATGGAGATTCCCTAATTCAGGAGAGCTCTGAGACCATGAAGAATGAACAATACCAGACTTAATAGAAAAATACTTTAGGGCAGCTGGTGATAAAGCAAAAATCTTGTTTCCATGAAATGTATATTCTCTCCACCAGATTACAATATACACACATGTATAAGCCCATCTGCGTATAAGCTGATCTGGAAATTTTCAACCAAAATACCATGAAAAAGGTGCCACCTGTATGTATTTTGGTTGAAAATTTGAGAGTCAGTTTTATTTATGGATGCCTTTATCCACCTGCACACATGGAAAATACAGATACTTTTAAAAATATTACTATATGTACTGACAAATAAACCCATCTGTGCAATCAATCATCTGTGAATAAGCTGAAACCCATTGTTTTTAGATTTTGGCATCTAAATTCTTGTCTGGTACTTTGAGTTAAAGACATTCATGTACATGGGCGCTGTTCCACAGCACTTAAGAAGGCTGTGGGAAGCTGACTCAGTTGTGCACAAGGTTAAGCCAACTTTGTTTCATCCAGGTCACCAAACTACCAGAGCCCTGTCAATTTCCCCACTTTGCCTCATGCGTGATGGAGCAGCTGAGGAAAGGATGAGAAAGCCAACCTCTCCATCAGAGGTCTCATTGCAAAGTCCAGCAGCAAGAACACACTTTCATATGTTGCTCAGTTGTAATGGCCAAGCCACAAGGAACTGGGTATCTACTCAGGCAACTGGAAAAGCACTGGTAAAGAAGCCTTACTAGGAATTTCCTGAGCACTTCCCAGGGATTCATTGAAGAGGGCGGGAAGACCATATTCCAAATACAAACTTCTGACCCAGTTAATCTAAACTGGTAGTGTTAGAACTATCAATATGGTAATTTGATTAGACTAGTGCAGTGGTTCTCAACCTTTTTAATGCCGCGACCCCCAACCGGTCGTAAGTCGAGGACTAAACCAGTCGTAAGTCGAGGACTACCTAACCGGTCGTAAGTCGAGGACTTTCCCTGCCCGGGAGCGCCGCGCATGCGTGGTTCCGCCCCCTGCGCCGGCCGAGGCGTAGCTGGCAAACGGCAGAGACGGAGCAGGCCGACCACCAGCTGGCCCAGCCCAAGGGAGGTAAGGCACCCGCCGGAAAAGGGGAAAAAATGGCGGACAGCCTTCCTTGGCGACCCCGTGAAATGGTCGATCGACCCCAAATGGGATCGCGACCCATAGGTTGAGAACCGCTGGACTAGTGTCTTACTAGACTAAGCATTTCACAAGAGCAGGGCTTCGGTGTCTATAAAAGAAACCATTTTATTTTCTTCTGATGATTACTATTATTGCCTAGTACTATTAGCCAGCCCTTTGTCTTCAGGTCATACAGTATTATTTTACTAGTTTTAAATCAGTATTGCAATTGATGTTAATGTTTCCCACACAATAGAATAGTTTAATAAGTTTAATAAGATTTAAAAACACTATTCTAGGATCTATAATACTTTTCAAATTTCTCAATAATCCATGTACTGCACTGCAAAACATTCCTTAGGAATAAATATCTGACATACTGACTTGGGATATTCTTGGGAAAGCAAATAGCAGTACTAAACAGTATTAATGATAAATTATGCCACTAGCTGGTGCTGTTGTTGCATTAAATGATATTGTGATTAGAAACTGATGCAATTTGTGTTTTGGTCTCTGGCTGTAATGAGTGTTTCTGCCCACAACAAACCTCTGGATTAAACCTGAACTGTGGCCCGGGAAATCCTTTTAACATGAATAACCTTGGAAGTTATTTTGGCCATTTTTCTTTTTCTAAGAATATGTTCTTCCCTGCATAAATCTCTGAATTGTGTTGTGCAACATGAAGAGGACAGTTGCTTCAGTTGCAGCCAAAAATAGTAACAGAACTACAATAAAATAAATAAATGAACAGACCAAATTCTGGCATCTTTTAGCTTCACTTAGAAACGTGTGAAGAGACGGGACCTTGAGGTTTATGGTGCTTTTGGCCTTAACGCTGGCTTCTTGGCCAATGACAAACTACGGCAATTAAGGAGTTTGGGATCCATGTAATTCTAAAGCTAAATATGAAACATTGTGTCTTCCCATCTTGTCTTAAAACATCAACAGAGAATTCTTTTTGTGCAATAAGGTTTATTATTTCTTTCACATATTGACCTAGGAGAGATTGGCAATATAACTTCATCAAATGGGGCAAACAGACTAATATAAATACAGTGAAAACTACAGGAGGCACATTTCAATGCACTCCTGACAAGTAGCTTGTTTTCCATCGGTCTCCACGATGCTTACAAAATGCACTTTTCATACAGAAAGTATAACTGAATCATAAACTAAGATATTACAACAGATCCTTACAAGGAAAGCCACCTCCACCAAAACTCAGAGAGGGTTTATTTTAGAGAAAAGATGCTTAGGTTAACATTGTGAATGTGAAATATTTTAAGAGTTCTCATTACAAAATTTAACTTAAAAGAGCACATCCTGCCAATTCTGAAAAGGACTGTTCCTCCCCTAGAACTGTTTTACAGCGGGTGATCCAAAAGTCAGGAAACAAAATTTTGGGAATTAAAAAAATAATGCCCATAAGCAATATATCTATGTCTATACATATAATATAAAAATATCTCTGTCATTAAAAAGAATACAAGAACAGAACACCATTTGTTTAAATAGGATTGATTTCTGTCATCGGCAATCACTCGCTCACTCATCCTTACTCAATAGCAGGCAGAAATCACCTCACACACATTAAGTCCATTGCACTTTGCCAGGCCAGATCATTCAAGTATCAAGACGCCCCTCCTGAGAGAAGGACCTGCCAATTCCATATCCATGTGGGGAAGAAAGGGAGGGCAGTCACCCCGAAGTAGAGAAGAGCCAGTCACCAGCACCACCACCACCTAACTTGACGAAAGAGTGCCTCTGTAGCTTCCATCCAGTCTTTATTCCACAAGATACTTAGGGAGGGGTGCAAAGTTTGGTCACCTGTTCCTGCCGTATTCTAAAGCCTGAGTCCTTGGAGGGCATTTGCCCGTTCCCCTTTTCACCATCAGGGGGCTGCAGCAAGTCTTTTTATCCTCTCCAAGTTTGGGAACACATCGATTCGCATCAAAGTGGACTCCAACTCAACCAAACTGGCCGCGCGAACGCCTACCCGCGGAGCAAGAAAGCGAGAGAGCGCCGCCTGCGCCCGTAGCCTGATATGGTGAGCTTCTTGGGAGGAGCAGAGAGGTCTTTGGAAGAGTCGGTCCATTGGCTGAGCCGGTTGAGTAAGTCCTGTGTGACACATACCGACAACTTGCAAGCAGGTTCCCTCTTCATACGGATGAGTCTGGTCTGCAGGCTGAGGCACAGAAAAGGAAAATAAAAAAAAGTTTGTGAGCGGAAGGAAGAGAAAGAAATCACTACCTGGCAAGACCCAGGGAAGAAACCAAGATGCAGAGCAGAGCTGCCGCAAACCGAGAAGGGTTCTTCCTAAAGATTCCAGTTTTGAGCCCTTTGGGGAATGAGCCCCTCTCGGCTTTAGGCACTTTGACCTACTTGTGGCACCTGCAGACCTGACATTTATCTTAAGAAGATAACAGACTTAAATTCAACGTGCCAGAGGAGCTCGCCTTCAACCATCATGGGGAGGCATCTCCAAGGGTGTGTGCGCCTCCCTTGCTGGAAGCATGTCCAAGTCCGGCTCCTTTATCGTACTCTTTCTTGCTCAAACCCCCCATCCTTCCCTCCCTCTCCCTTGCAGCAAGTGCGCTGAGCGTAGCAACAGTAACATTCAGAGGAGAAGACTTAATTACCTGGGCTGCTGCATTGCGGGCTCGTCTTTCACATCCTGGGTGCGGATGAAAGAACGCACATTTGGATCAGCCGCTCGCTTTAGCAGGCTCCAATGGAAGTTTTCAGCAGCCACCTGAGCTGGCAGATCCCGCTTGGCTCGGCTCAGCAACCTTGTGGACCACCTGGAGAGATGAGGCAAAAGAAGAGATTAAAAAAACGCTGAGTTAGGCTGGTGGTGTAGAACTCGCAAGTTGCCTTCCATTGAGAAAGGAGTGACTTATTGAGGGATAGTCTGCCTTTGACCATAAGAGCTGGTAAGGGGGACCTGGAGTCCTTCAACTAAAACTAAAGACCCCCCCCTCAGTCCCCAAACTTTGAAAGAACAGCGATGGTGGGAAGATCCTAGGCAGACTACCTGTCTCTACCACCAGTCTTAGCTACAAGTCACGCTTTGATGCCTACTTACTTCCTCTTGAAGTTTGATGCAATATCCAGCTTGATTGCATCTACTCCGAAGAACAACACAGAACCCAGGTAGAGAAGGGCGAGCGAAACGGCTTTCATCTTGTCTGGGGAGAGAAGAGCAAAGGGTCAACACCAACCTGAGCGTCTCCAAAAAAAGGGGGGGGGTTTTCTTGGCAGTTCTGTGCTCCAAACAGGTCCCTCCTCTTCTCCCTCTGTCTTCTCCCACTCTCCCCACTCCTAAGCGAGTTGAGGACCTTAGGAACGAACCCAGGCTATACGAAACGTCTGCTTAATCATTCATTACAGCAAGATCAATACTGAGCGTCCAGGGTTCTCGTTTTACACACTTTCGGTTTGCTTAGAAGGCTGAAGGCTAAAGCCGCCGCCCCCCCGCCGCCAAAAAAAACCAAACCCCAGGTAAAAACATTTTAAAGTTACGCTCCTGTTGCTCATCGCTGCTTTTCCCCCCCTCCCTCTCCCACTTTGCACAACAGAACTGAACTCCGACCATCGCTCGACGGCTAGTTGTAGACTAGCCTCCTCCCTTGAACTTCCAGGGGAAGCCCCGATCCAAGGACCGGCAGCCCCGAGCCAAGCGTCTCTCGCCCGCCCGCGTTCAGATGCGCCACCGACCTGACAACCCGCGCTGCCCACGGTGCACACGCACACGCCTCTTTCTCCTTTGTTTTTTTTTCTCCCCCCCCGCCCGCGCCTTAAAAGTCCCACTTAAGCAAGCAAGAATAAAAATGCAGACCTGATAACGACGATAATCCAACCGAAGGTGGGAGCAAATCCTCCTGCAACGTAAATGCAAAATAACACAGGAAGCTGCTCGGCTCCGCGCCTACCTCGCTTGCGCCACTGAAGTTACCACTGTCTCTCCGCGCTCCGCTCGCCTTTTTATAGAGCAGCAGCCGGGGAGGGGGGGGGAGAAGGGGCGGGGCCATTTACTAAGGTCACAGTGGAGGGTGGGGGGGAAAGGCTGTTGAAAAATAGGGAGTATTTTTATTTAACTCCATTTGAAATTAAACGTAATGGACCTTGGGAGCGTTAGGAAGCTTCCAGTGCTTTTTTACCTCCAAGGAGAGCCTTCCTAACTTGAACTGTAGGTAAATCTGGTCCGGCAGATCAGATTCAGACCAGATTCTTTTTAAGGCGATTTGACTCCTGGAGAAGCGGGTCCTCCAATACCTGGGATTCAGACTTTTAATTGCTGGGGCTAAGAACGTGCCACCCCTAACAAGCTCTTCCTTTGCAGCTAGCAACGTCCCTCCGGTTTCGAACACTATTGCGAGAAGTTGCATTCGCTCATACGACCGACATTCAAAAGCCAGTTAATGGGGGTGAAGCGCTCGTTGGGACCGAGCGAAATGTCTGCCTTCGCGCTCCTTTTGAAAGGGGAGAAGCTGTCAGAGAAAGCGTTAACGCAAACCCCGAGAGGGGTGCGCAGAAGTTGTTGCAGCAACCTTAAAAGCGCAGGACTTGGAAAAAAAAAGAAAGAAGAGCTGGGTGTGTACGTGCGCATGTAGGCGCGCATGGGTGTGAGTGTACGCGTGTATACAGTATAGGGAAAAAAAAGAACCGAGGACCAATTTCTTTCCTGGGCACCGGGCAGGCGCTGCACCACGAGTAACCCAGAGCGCGTTACTCAGCGGCATGTGAGCTCTCCCTGACCGCTATCTCTGCACCTCCTCGCCCGCCCGGCGGGATCTCTTTCCAGCCGCCAGCTTACGTTCTTTCGCACACGTAGGCTGCGGGAGTAGCCTCCGCCAGCTGGCTCTCCTCCTGGGAACGTGCAAAGCTATGCAAATCAAACCGGCTTCTCTCTGGCTCCTGGCCCTCCCTCTTCTCTCTTCCCCCCCCCCCCAATCCCCTTTCCAGGACTCTGCAAAGGACCGAAAATAGATTTAAAATTCCCGGGGACTTTTTTTTTCCGAGACCGCGCTGGGGCTGGCTGCGAAAAGGTAGCTGCGCGCGGGCGCGGAAAGAAGCCGGTTGCCGATCTTAACGCCGGAGACGGAGGGTTCGGGCCGAGGAACGACCGAGGCTTGCCTTGACTGCCGAGCGGCGACTCGGACAAGAGAAGGGGGGGGGGGCTCCCATTGGCGGCAGCCTTCGGGAAAACCCTGAAACGGCAGGAATCCGCTCGTACATAATGTCATTGTCTGCGTTACCGCTCGCTGATTTAGGAAACGGGGGTTCCTCGCGTAGGGATTTGACTTTGGCTGGCCCCGAACTGAATCAGCGCCTCTCCTTCGGGCAAGCTGCAAAAAACTATCTCCCCAAACGAGGTGGCTTTCGTTGGCGCTTAAGAGGTTGCCCGCTTCTGACCATTGGAGTTTGTAAGCGGTATTTATTTATTTATTGATTGATTGATTGTTTAAATTTATATACCGCCCTATCTCCCTTACGGGACTCAGGGCGGTGAACAGGCAATAATAAAAATCACAATAAATATTGAATAAAAAACCTGCTCTAAAATACCCCATATAAAACCCCTAGCAAAGCCCAATCAAAACTACGCCAGGTTGTTTTGCTGGGCCAACGCAGCCGATGGTAGTTTATTCAGTAGAGGTTAAATAATTCTTGCCTCCCTGCCGGCGTCAGTCAAGCCTGGGAGAGGTGACCGCATTGCAAAGTTTCAAGCAGGGTTTTCGATTAACCACAGTTTGACCCTTTGGAGGACTAAGGCTGGTTCTTGCAAAGCAGCTGTTGATGTGTGTGTGTGTGTGTACATTTGTCTCTCCCCAAGTCCTGCTGTGTGCTGCTTCACAGTGGGTGTGTATAAAGAACCTCAGGAGTATATGCCAGGAATATATATTCCCAGCAGGGTCACCCAAGGCAAGAAAGTCATCCCACTGTCCAGCTAAAGCAAGCCAACATCTATATTGGGCTGCAGTGATGTAGGAACGTGCCAGAGGCAGGCAATTATTTTAGTGACAATGGCAAAGGACCACTCCTGATTTTTACTAAGAAAACCAAATGAATAGAAATATAAAATGATTGATGATATAGTGCCAGATGATGGGCCTCTTAGGCCGGAGAGCACTCAACATCAATGAGGATCAAACAGGTCTTAGTGCAGGAGTAGGCAATTAACTTTCCCAAGGGTCCACATGAGAAAATGGAACTGATGTGGAGGGCCCCCATGTCCCCCCATGTGAGCCAGACAGACAGCTGAAGGGTTGAATATGATCCACAGGCTGTAAAATGCCCAGGTCTGGTCTAGTAGTTAAGGCACCAGGTCAGAAGCTAGGAAATGGTGAGTTGTAGTCTTGCTTTATGCATGAAAGTCTTGCTTTATGCATGAACTTTGGGCCAGTCACTCTTTCTCAGCCCAACTCATCTCACAAGGTGGTTGTTGGGAAGATAGGAGGAGGAAAGAATATTGTGCGTGTTTGCTGCCTTGTTTATAAAAGCAATAAAGGTAGGATATAAATAAATAAAATATTCTACTGAGGAAGAACTGAGGATCCTTCAGAGTTCCAATGGCGTTTATGACATGGGCAGTCATAGAATATCTAGTTGCTGACTGTGCCATATAGAAAAAGAAAATCAAAGCTGCAAAAATAGAATCACAATAGGAACATTGAATGTAAGAAGCACGAGCCATGGGAATACTCAACATAGTGAAAGATGAAATGAACTGATAATTGACATTGTAGGGATCAGCAAATTGAGATGGACTGGATTTGGATACTTTCATCCAGAAGATACCACCATTTATTACTTAGGACTTGAAAACAACACAAGGAACAGTTTTTATAATTAGAAAGAGTTTAGTAAGACAAGTGAACAAATAATATCAGTTAGACTTCACGGAAAACTCTTTAATATGATGATCGTCAAATATGATGATACAGAAGAAGAGATTGATAACCTCTACCATCAAATTCAAGTCTAGGAAACCAATTTGGGATAACATACCACAGTCTTATGATCTAGATCAGGGGTAGGCAACCTTGGCTCTTTTATGACTTGTGGACTTCAACTCCCAGAATTCCTGAGCCAGTCATGCTGGCTCAGGAATTCTGGGAGTTAAAGTCCACGAGTCATAAAAGAGCCAAGGTTGCCTACCTCTGATCTAGATGAAGAATGGCAATTAAGATGGGTGACTTTTAATAATTACAACCAAACAAATTAAATAGATTTAACAAAACCACTTCCAGGAATGCAGTTGCCTTAAAGATATGGCGTCACCTGAATAGAATCAGGACAGGTCATGCCAGCACTAAGGCAAAGCTCTTAAAGTGAGGAATGGCTGATAGCCCGCAATATGACTGTGATGCTCTGGAACAAAATTAACAGATATAGTTCAAGAATGTCTCCTCAGGAAATTTCAAGGCACTTGGGATGATCTTGTCGCAGCCATACCAGAAACAGATGGTTAGGTTCCTTAGTTATCGAATTATAACATCTATCCCATTGCAATTCTATTATATAAATATATGATATATGGACAATACAATATGAAATATTAAGATAAACCATAATAAAATCACCATAATATGGAGCCATAGAATTGCATATGCTAACATTTTGTTTAAATTCGTATATCAATGATTGCACGATCTCTGTAGATGCCATACTCTAAATAATCAAGTTCAACATGAAATTGACAGAACATGCAAGCAAGATGTGCTGCTTGTCACTGGTGAGTGGAATTCCAAAGTTAGAAAAATGAAAGAAGGAAATGTAATTGAAACAGGAGACAGTGGACTTCAGATTGGAAGAGTTCACTGTACCTTGAAAAAAGTTTCAACAGAATGTGCAAAGTATTGTATAATATTCTTAATTTCACATGTTAACAAAATAATGCTTAGGGTCATCCAACAGTTTAGAGCTCAAATGGAAAAAGAAATGGCAAATATGTGCTTCATTGATTATAGAAAGGCCTTCAATTATGTTAATCATGTCAAGCTGCGGAAAGTGTTAAAAAAAACAACAACCTGGAATCTCAGAACATCTCATTGTACAAAAGTCAGGAAGTCACAATATGGTCAGAACATGGTGAAACAGATTGCTCCAGGTTGGCCAAGGAATGAGACAAGCTCCTCAACTTGTGTTTATTCTACCTATATATTCAATATATATTAATGGAAGCTGGATTGGAAGAAGAAATTTAAATCAATAANCCCCCCCCCCCCAATCCCCTTTCCAGGACTCTGCAAAGGACCGAAAATAGATTTAAAATTCCCGGGGACTTTTTTTTTCCGAGACCGCGCTGGGGCTGGCTGCGAAAAGGTAGCTGCGCGCGGGCGCGGAAAGAAGCCGGTTGCCGATCTTAACGCCGGAGACGGAGGGTTCGGGCCGAGGCACGACCGAGGCTTGCCTTGACTGCCGAGCGGCGACTCGGACAAGAGAATGGGGGGGGGGGGGGGCTCCCATTGGCGGCAGCCTTCGGGAAAACCCTGAAACGGCAGGAATCCGCTCGTACATAATGTCATTGTCATTGTCCGCGTTACCGCTCGCTGATTTAGGAAACGGGGGTTCCTCGCGTAGGGATTTGACTTTGGCTTGCCCCGAACTGAATCAGCGCCTCTGCTTCGGGCAAGCTGCAAAAACTATCTACCCAAACGAGGTGGCTTTCGTTGGCGCTTAAGAGGTTGCCCGCTTCTGACCATTGGAGTTTGTAAGCGGTATGTATGTATGTATGTATGTATGTATGTATGTATTGATTGATTGATTGATTGATTGATTGATTGATTGATTGTTTAAATTTATATACCGCCCTATCTCCCTTACGGGACTCAGGGCGGTGAACAGGCAATAATAAAAATCGCAATAAACATTGAATAAAAAAACCTGCTCTAAAATACCCCATATAAAACCTCTAGCAAAGCCCAATCAAAACTACGCCAGGTTGTTTTGCTGGGCCAACGCAGCCGATGGTAGTTTATTCAGTAGAGGTTAAATAATTCTTGCCTCCCTGCCGGCGTCAGTCAAACCTGGGAGAGGTGACCGCATTGCAAAGTTTCAAGCAGGGTTTTCGACTAACCACAGTTTGACCCTTTGGAGGACTAAGGCTGGCTCTTGCAAAGCAGCTGTTGATATGTGTGTGTGTACATTTGTCTCTCCCCAAGTCCTGCTGTGCTGCTTCACAGTGGGTGTGTATAAAGAACCTCAGGAGTATATGCCAGGAATATATATTCCCAGCAGGGTCACCCAAGGCAAGAAAGTCATCCCACTGTCCAGCTAAAGCAAGCCAACATCTATATTGGGCTGCAGTGATGTAGGAACGTGCCAGAGGCAGGCAATTATTTTAGTGACAATGGCAAAGCACTGCTCCTGATTTTTACTAAGAAAACCAAATGAATAGAAATATAAAATGATTGATGATATAGTGCCAGATGATGGGCCCCTTAGGTCGGAGAGCACTCAACATCAATGAGGATCAAACAGGTCTTAGTGCAGGAGTGGGCAATTAACTTTCCCAAGGGGCCACGTGAGAAAATGGAACTGATGTGGAGGGCCCCCATGCCCCCCCCCATGTGAGCCAGACAGAGACAGCTGAAGGGTTGAATATGATCCACAGGCTGTAAAATGCCCAGGTCTGGTCTAGTAGTTAAGGCACCAGGTCAGAAGCTAGGAAATGGTGAGTTGTAGTCTTGCTTTATGCATGAAAGATGATGAGAACTTTGGGCCAGTCACTCTTTCTCAGCCCAACTCATCTCACAAGGTGGTTGTTGGGAAGATAGGAGGAGGAAAGAATATTGTGCGTGTTTGCTGCCTTATTTATAAAAGCAATAAAGGTAGGATATAAATAAATAAAATATTCTACTGAGGAAGAACTGAGGATCCTTCAGAGTTCCAATGGTGTTTATGGCATGGGCAGTCTTAGAATATCTAGTTGCTGACTGTGCCATATAGAAAAAGAAAATCAAAGCTGCAAAAATAGAATCACAATAGGAACATTGAATGTAAGAAGCACGAGCCATGGGAATACTCAACATAGTGAAAGATGAAATGAACTGATAATTGACATTGTAGGGATCAGCAAATTGAGATGGACTGGATTTGGATACTTTCATCCAGAAGATACCACCATTTATTACTTAGGACTTGAAAACAACACAAGGAACAGTTTTTATAATTAGGAAGAGTTTAGTAAGACAAGTGAACAAATAATATCAGTTAGACTTCACGGAAAATTCTTTAATATGATGATCGTCAAATATGACGATACAGAAGAAGAGATTGATAACCTCTACCATCAAATTCAAGTCTAGGAAACCAATTTGGGATAACATACCACAGTCTTATGATCTAGATCAGGGGTAGGCAACCTTGGCTCTTTTATGATTCGTGGACTTCAACTCCCAGAATTCCTGAGCCAGCCATGCTGGCTCAGGAATTCTGGGAATTAAAGTCCACGAGTCATAAAAGAGCCAAGGTTGCCTACCTCTGATCTAGATGAAGAATGGCAATTAAGATGGGTGACTTTTAATAATTACAACCAAACAAATTAAATAGATTTAACAAACCACTTCCAGGAATGCAGTTGCCCTAAAGATATGGCGCCACCTGAATAGAATCAGGACAGGTCATGCCAGCACTAAGGCAAAGCTCTTAAAGTGAGGAATGGCTGATAGCCCGCAATATGACTGTGATGCTCTGGAACAAAATTAACAGATATAGTTCAAGAATGTCTCCTCAGGAAATTTCAAGGCACTTGGGATGATCTTGTCGCAGCCATACCAGAAACAGATGGTTAGGTTCCTTAGTTATCGAATTATAACATCTATCCCATTGCAATTCTATTATATAAATATATGATATATGGACAATACAATATGAAATATTAAGATAAACCATAATAAAATCACCATAATATGGAGCCATAGAATTGCATGTGCTAACATTTTATTTAAATTCGTATATCAATGATTGCACAATCTCTGTAGATGCCATACGCTAAATAATCAAGTTCAACATGAAATTGACAGAACATGCAAGCAAGATGTGCTGCTTGTTACTGGTGAGTGGAATTCCAAAGTTAGAAAAATGAAAGAAGGAAATGTAATTGAAACAGGAGACAGTGGACTTCAGATTGGAAGAGGTCACTGTACCTTGGAAAAAGTTTCAACAGAATGTGCAAAGTATTGTATAATATTCTTAATTTCACATGTTAACAAAATAATGCTTAGGGTCATCCAACAGTTTAGAGCTCAAATGGAAAAAGAAATGGCAAATATGTGCTTCATTGATTATAGAAAGGCCTTCAATTATGTTAATCATGTCAAGCTGCGGAAAGTGTTTTTTTTTGTTGTTGGACCTTAGAGTCTTGTAGAGTAACATGTTTTCAGTCCTTCAGTGTTATACCAGTCTTGTACCACTTTGTCTAACGAGGTCCAACCGGTTCCTTACTCTGTTCGAGGAGTTGAACACAAATAAGATGGATATATAAGTTATATATAATTACCTTCGACCTAACCTTCTTCTTTAAATTTAGTTATTCATGTGCTATGCTGATAACACTGTCCCAATAGCAAAAAATGCAAAGGAACCACAAGCTATAGTAATAAAAGTCAAGAAGCATAGTGAAAAATGGAACTAAAATTAAATGTAAAAAAGACCAAACAATGACAACAGGTAGAACAACTAGCCAATTGACAATGAAGATACCAAACGAGTGGATAGCTTCCTCTTTTTAGCATCAACCATGAACAGTAAAGAAACCAGCAATAAAGAGATACATACAGACTAGCACTTGGTAGAGCAGCCATGAGGACATATGGAAAAGATAATCAAATACTGTGATGTGTCTATACTAACAAAGGTCAGAACTGTACAAGCCATGTGTGACACTCTATGACGCCATAAATGTTGGACTTCCAAGAAGCAAGTTAGGAAGAATATTGATATTTTTGAACTTTGGTATTGGGGAAGACTTATGAGAAAACTGTGGACAGTCAAGAAAACAAACCAAAGGATCATTGAACAAATCAACCCAGAATTCTCACTTGAAGCCCAAATGACCAGGGTCTTTTACACACTGTGCAAACGTCTCTGGAAAGGACTCTAATGCTTGAAGGAAAGGATGACCAGTGGCAAGGTAAATGGATATGATGTCTAAGAGTTAACAACAACTTGATGGCAAATAATAATAATAATAAATCACACACATTTGGGGACTCAGATGACAAAGTGGAAAAATAGCTAATCCTTAGTTTAAAGGTGCACTTTCTGACTGAGCAAAATAAACTTTACTTCCAGTGAGAAATCCCTAGGAGTACCAGGCACTATAGCATTATTGTAACTAGGCAGATGTAAATTCGTTTCTTAGAGAAGTGGAATATTTGCAATCTTTAAGGGGAAACCCCCCAACTTCCTGCTAAGAAGTATGTTCCTCTAAATCCAGGAAAGTACCTATAAATTTCTGGGCCAAAAGCATAATGAAATATCTCAGCTGTTTTCAATAAATAGTAACTATCCAGATAAAGAATTGTACAAATTATTGATGCTATTTTCAGTGCATCCAGCAGAACAATTTTTGCAGATTTCAGACATTTTAAATTTAACTTAATTTGGAACTATAACTACTATACTTCTCCTTTTTCTGAATGTTTATTCTGGACTTCTCCTTAGAGTAGGTTTGTATTTTTGTACAATCTGAAATGGTGTGTGTGTGGGGGGGGAAGGTGGGGAAAAGAAGGAAGCAGGAAAGGTAGGTGAGACTGTGTGGCTTTCCTGCCTCTGGTGGAACATTGATCACCTTGTAAAAGTCCAAAGATTTTAAAAACTTAATTAACTTTTATGACAACCCAGTGTTGGGTTAGTTTACATCAGAGGAAAGCAAGTGTTTGGTTACCAGAAACTACAATTAATATGGGTGTGGGCAGGTGTGCCGGATCACACGTAGGGATAAGAGGAAGAGAGAGATGATACTGTGAAGTAGATGAGGTAAGAATTCTCTGTCCCTGAATTCCCCTTTTTAACGGGGTACTTTAACCACCAATTACCTATTTCCTTTACATATTAGAAATCAAAACTACAGTCAACATTTGTTATTTTAGATTTGTATGCAGCCTTATGCAAGGATGTACGAGGCAGTGCATGTGATTCTCCCTTCTTACATTCACAATTATTCTGCGAAGTAGATTCTGCTTTGAAGTGATGACTGACTCAAAGATACCCAGTGGATTTCATGAATCGGAATCCTAATCTGATAATATCCACTGGTGTGTTGGAGCTGCAATTCCCAGAATTCTAATTACCATCTATAAGGAAATACCATACTAGCTCCATTTTTCCCCTTGTTCTCAGAACTGGCTGGAAAGTCCCTGGCTAGATTTTTTTTTTTAGAAGTGGTTTCCATTGCTTCCTTCCAAGATCTGAGAGAAAGTGACTGGCCCAAGGTCCCCCAACTGGCCTCGTGCCCAGGATGGGACTAGGATTCATGGTCTCCTGGTTTCTAGCCTGATGCCTTAACCATTACATCAGACTGGCTCTCAGCTCCATATTAAATGCTAATATATGTAATAGGACTTTAGTATAAGCATGCATAGGTGTATAGCAGGGGTCTTCAAATTTGGCCCTTTTATGATTTGTGGACTTCAACTCCCAGAATTCCTCAGCCAGGCATGCTGGCTGAGGAATTCTGGAAGTCCACAAGTCATAAAAGGGCCAAGTTTGGAGACCCATGTTCTAGAATCATTCTGCATTGCTAATGGTGAGATTCAGTTTGGTCTAGTACAGGGGTCTTCAAACGTGGCACGCTGGCTGAGGAATTCTGGAATTGAAGTCCACAAGTCATAAAAGGGCCATGTTTGAAGACCCCTGGTGTATAGGTTCCAAAGCACTGGATGATCAATCTTGCTGTGTGCAACCCTACTTAGCCAATCTTGGCTGACCTTAGAAAAGGTAAGCAGAGTTGGACATGGTTAATGCTCATGAAGTGTTAGGCTACATTGGTAGATTAAAAATATTCTAGAAAAAGGCAATGGGAAACCATAGTTACATTACCCCAATAAACATTAAAGATGCTATTATCATTTTAGTTACCTGTTATATCCCAGGCTTTGTAGAGTTTTTGTGATTATTATTTCCTTTTATTTTGCTGTGCTGTTATAAGCCTTTGTTAAGGTGAAGAACTATTTGGACTGCATACTAGACACTGAATCATACAAACTAACTATATTATATTTCCTCTTCTGTTGGGAAAACTATCTCAAATGATTCTTTCATAGTTCTGTATAGTTGTGCCAACATGGAACATTGGACTAATTGAAAAAAAAACCCATAATTTAAAAATATGTACTATCGGTCATGCATGCACAATCAAAATATTTAAGTACCAGTGCAAGTTTAGTAGGTGTTATATCCATTAGGTAGACCAGGCCAGGAAATTAACTCCTGGAAAGCTAAACCTAATTAAGGTTGATATAACAAAATAATCTTATAAGTCTGATTGTTCTGTACCTTAGCCTTCTTTTTATACTCCAGAGAATTAATGCCTGAGCCATTTCCAAATGTTATTTTATGGCTCTGGACTTGAAACGATGTTTCAATCCCTTTTGCTTAAGAAATTATTTCTGCGTATCTCCACCAAGTTAATCTTTCTTACACTCTACAGTACACTAACAAAATCTAAATTACTGGTTTGCAAACATTTAATATACAAATGATGCAAAGGTAGCACGGAGGAAAACCAAATATTAAGTATAGTGCAAATCAGTGAAATCAGTGACCAAAATAATATCAATTAGACTTCATGGAGAACTCTTCTAATATGATGATTGTTCAATTGGTGCTCCAACCACTGATGCTGAAGAAGAGGAGATTGATAACTTCTATGATGAAATTCAGTATGAAATCGATAGAACCTGCAAGCAAGATGTGGATAGAACCTGCAAGCAAGATGTGTTGCTTATCATTGGTGACAAAGTTAGAAAAATGAAAGAAGGAAATGTAGTTGGCTTGTAAGGCTTAGGAAACCAAAATAAAACAGGGGACTGACTTAACAATTTCTATCCCATCATTCTTCCAGTGATTTCTTCTTAGCTAATACTGTCTTCAAAGAACCAAAACAATGCCTCTATACAATAACATCACAGATGGGTATATAGGAGTTGACCTGTGGTAAGATGGACAGCCAATAAATTTAATAAATAACCATAAAGATAAATAATAAATATTATTGCTAAAAGGATGTGGAGAAGCTCAGACACATGATGTTGATTGCGTAATTCTTAATACAAAATATTTTGTTTTTACTTAAAAGGAAGAAAACACTTTCTGCCTAATCAGTCACCAAACACTGTGAATTTTATGAGTTAATTTTGAAAGTTTATTGGGATGGCAACAGGATTTGTTGGCCAATAGAGGGGAAGAGTAAGAAGAACATTATAAATAAAAGTTCTTAAAACTCATGGAGATGAAAGGAGAGAAGAGCACAGAGTGTATTCCTTAAATTAATGTGTTTTTTAATGGGGTAATATTTATCAGCTAAGCTGAGAATGATGAGACTAATTCTTAAAGAGAAGCCTCATGGCCAGCTCTACAGAGAGAGTGTGGGGCTGGGGGTACATCAAGGGAGAGGAATAATGTTGTATTTACTAATTTTTATGATACCAGTGAACAGAAATGATTGGATATAACTTCTAATGCTAGTTTAGTGCATGATTAGTACATTTCTTTAAAAAATAAAAATGAATAGTGAGTTTATGAAAGAAGTCCTACTTTTGAAAGAAACTTTACTTTTGAAATTCTGTTGAAATGTGGACAACTGGAATTTTTAGCAATATAATTTCCATTTTTGTGGGTTTCAGTGTCATTTTGTTTGGTCAAGTTGCAGGAAATAAAGGAATTACTTCTGGGGAATAGTCACTATGGTATCTATAAATAACTGAATTTTTTTCCTCTCATACATGTAGAAGCCTTGACTAAAACATGGATTTGTTCATTTTTGGTTGAGTTTATTGTGTAAAAGCACACATTTTAGCTTAGTGAAAAGCATGCAGGATTTTAAAATTCTAGTTTATCATGATGTATGGATGTAAATGAAGCTCAAGTACTTTGGCCATGTAATGAGAAGAGAAGACTCACTGGAAAAGACCTTGGTGTTGTGAAAGATTGAAGGCAAAAGGAGAAGGGGAAGGCAGAGGATGAAATGGTTAGATAGTGTCATCAATGCAACGAGCATGAATTTGGGCAAACTCTTGAAGGGACTGGAGGATGGGGGAGCCTGGGGTGTTATGGTACATGGGATTAGGATTGGGATTGCAAAGAGTCTTAGTGAGTGAACAACGGGTGAATATAAACAATATCACTAAGATAATTGACTATACTCTATGAAAGGAGGAAAAGAGGAAACGTTTCTGGAGCCAGGGGTGGGGGGAGCAGGGAAGGAAGGGAAAAGCAAAAAATAAAAATAAAAATGTTATGCTTCCCATTGCTGCAGCCAATGTGAGACTGCAGGTCTGAAATCCAGAACCATAAAGCCCAGAAGACTTGCAAATCTCTAGATTGATGAGGAGGATGAGGATGAAATTGAGATGTCATCAGCTTCTCAGCCAGGCATAGTGCGGTTATTAATGCTATTTTGTCATGTGTCTATGTGCAGGGACATATATTCTATTCAGAAGTAAAGCTTATTCTCAAGGCAATGCGTTTCATGCTAAGACAACCGAAGGAAATTTTATTTTATTCCTGTAGTCAGAATAGTGTCATTTCCCTCCCCCCAGTGAGTGTAAAATGTGAAACTTGGTACATAGAACTACTGCAAAGGAAAGCAGATGTGATTGTAAGGGAGTCAAGAAAGCAGAAAAATACCAGCTATGTGCTCTTTACATGGCTGTTTAAAGGACGGATATTAGTTGCATCCCGCTAGTTTTGAGTTGAGAAGATACTTGAGGTAAGATTAACTGCCTTCATCTTCTCAAAAATAGTAGGAAGTTGGTAAATTCCAGTAGGTTTTGGCACGTTCCTTAGATGCATTAAATGAAGGACTTTATGAGCCTTTTGACCTTGCTAAATCTATTTCTCTCATTCCGCCTGACATGGTCAGATGCTAAATGTGATAAATATGTATTACCTACTCAAGTGCCACTTGTATTTTCCATTCTATTACAGTGTGTCCTTGCTGTGCCGGTTTGAAAAAAAAAATTCCCACATAGTGCCCACATTTTAAAGGAGGAGAAAATGTTCATTGTCTTCTTTGCTGGGAAACTGTATTGTATAATTTGTGATTTTTTGTTACTCAATCCCTTTCTGTTTCAACCAAATGATAATTACAGATTGCCCTGTGGTAATTGTTGAATTTAGAGTCTTTACATTGTCCACTAAAAATTTTTTGAGCCTTTAAACCCCATAAAAATAAATAAATCATGCACACGTATTATAAACACATATAAATATATGCCTTCCAAAGATTAGAGAAAATCAGTATTTTTATATTAGCAGTTCTAAGTTCATATTGATCTGATTAAAAAAAATGAGTATGTTTCAGACACTTCCATATACATTTTATTTTGAGGTCTTGGATAAGAGTATTTCCACAAAGTTTGTAAAACTTTAAATAAGGGGAATTTTCATTTGTAATTCCAACTAATGTATACAATGTATGTATTGGCACTGTGGCATACCTATAACAGTTGCAGTGTCCTGGGTTCATGTGATTCCCATTGTAACTGTCATGGATGCCCTAGAAGTGGGCTCGGATGACGAGGAAGAGTCTGCTTCAGGAACTTGGGTGCGGGGTGGCGGCAGGGTGTCTGAAAGAATGGCTGCAGGATGTCACTAAACGAATGGTTGTAAGTTGAGGACTACCTGTAGGAAATTGATGTAGATGGATATAATTCAGTGTCCTTTAGTACAGGAAGTTTTCACACTGAATGACTGTTGCAGCATCCCCATGGCCACATGATCCAAATTTGGGTGATTGACAACTGGCATATATTTATGACAGTTACACTGTCCTGGACTTATGGGATCACTGTTTGTAACTTTATCAGCTAGCTTCTGACGAGCAAAATCAAGTTTCACTTAACAACTGCAATGATTTGCTTAAAAAAGCCCGAAAAATGGGGGCACAACTCAATGTCTTGCTTAGCAACAGAAATTTTGGCTTCCACTGTTATTGTAAGTTCAGGACTATCTTGTAGACTCTAGCAAAAATCTTAAATAGTTGCAGTTTTGGCACTCTTTTTCCAGGGCAGCCCTTGCATAACACAGTAATCCAGTCTGAAGATTACCAGAGCTCAGATCATTATAGTCATGCTCTTTCTGCTGTTTTTTATTATGCTGAACTTGAAATATGAACAATAAAAACACATAAAAGAGGCTTGAAATACTGAGGCCACGTTAGTCCTTAGGAAGAACACTGGATTGCAGAGGACATCTGAACTGCCTACCTGCTTCTTCAGGTCAAATGAAATCCTGATTATAAAAGAGTATACAGTACATGCACATCAACTTCAGATTCAGTTTACTGACCTTCATTCAGCCCATGACTGAATCTAGATCAGTTTATGAATTTGACGACAAGAGAAATAGGCTTTTGTGTGCATAATCAGTATATTATTGATGCCTCACTCCAAAATTCTGGATGTTGTCATGTCAACGGCTCTCCTATTAATAATAAGGAATATTGGGTTAACATAGAAACTTGTGGGATTGCATAGTGAAAATAACACAGGAACAACAATAATCTCCAGATGCAACTGTATGAAATTCACCCTTCATCCTTAGGGTCCTTAACTCACAGAATATACCAGTTAATGACCATGAACTATATAATTTCATCCAACCATTCTTAAAAAGAAGGACCATCACAGTCTTCTTAAGGAATTTCCCCCCAAAAGAGGTGTTCAATACTATAAAGTTTTTATTTTTCTGTCACATGCTACTTCCAGAGTCTTGACTATGTTTTCTTTTATTATCTTTATTGCCTTGATTTTTTTTACTTTGCAGTCTGCTGACTTCAAAATTTGTCTATATGATTGTATTTCTTTCATCAAACAAATCTCTTTTTAATTCCATCCATCTTTAAAATGTCTTTAAAATGACAGGTAATTCTTGATTTAAAGCCATTCATTTAGCGATCATTTGAAGTCACAATGGCCATGAAAAAAGTGACTTATTGCAGCATATTTTATAGTGAACTGGCACTTTTAAATGTATTAATTAAATAGTACAGCCCCAAAATCAATATGGGATATTTTAAAAAGCAGGATAGTTACTAGCACAGTTTATTGGGATATCTACAGTATAGTAAGATGCTCTGTTAAAGAGATTAGGCATCCATGTTGTTTTCCTTGGGCGAGGCTAAAGTCGTCTTCAAATCAAGATCATCTTCTGCTGCATGTTTCTTGTCATCATTTAAACCATTGTCTATGCACTGCAGGATGAAGGCCTCTTCCGCATGTTTCCAACCATGTTTCTTGTCGATAACATGGAAATAATTTTGCATCGCTTTCTTCTGGGATAATTATTTTCCTTGCCAGGCTGGCCTACACCTCTGATAGCCTCCCATCCAAGAATTAAGCCATCCTGATTGAAGTGCAGAAAAAACAATTTCACCTGCTGAGAATCCACTTCCTAAACATTTTTTTCCCTTCTCTCCTTTGGCATGTTGTTCTGCCCCTTTTCTTTCTGCACTTAAAGAACTATTTGGTTTCTAGCACTGTGGAATGTATGCTTTCCTCCTCCCACACAACAGACCTTCCTGTTGATTTTTATGAGAGCATATATTACAGGGCTGTACTTAAAAGTTACTGGGAACTACTGTTTTTCCGAGTGCTTGCCTTCAAAACTGCAGTTGAAAAGGGACATCACACGAGCGCAGTAATTGTTCATATTGTATGCGAGTCCTGTATGGTATGTCTGATTACTACTTTGCCCAAGTCATCTCCCCTCTCCTTTTCTCTAGTGGGGTATGTTGTTGCCTCAAACCAAAGGAAAATGTAAACAGGAAACATCCTGAAATTCCTGACCATGTAAAAATTCCATTCTTGAGAATGAGGCTGAGGGGGGTTACATTAAAGAGGCTTTGTTATCTATACTGTGGTGCTCATACAAGAAGTACATCAGCAACATATTAAAAACACATTGCTGGGAGCTATCAAATGGAGAATGACCCAATATTAAATTTTTGTGGTTGGAGAGGCTTTTAAGATAGATGAGCATAAGCCACAGACCACTACAGTCATAACAAAGAAAGCACAAAACATAGCAACAGTAGAACGATCCTTCGTCTTTCTCAAAATGTGTTCTCCAGTTTTGATCTGAAATGTATTTCTCTATTAAAACTTATTGCTGCCCAATTACAGTGGACTCTGGGCGGAGTATAAAATCAGGGAAAGACTGCTAAAAACATTGGATCAAAGAGACAACCCAGACTAAAATAATCTTATAGACAGCAAAAACAACAAACACAATAAAAAGGCCTTTAAACAAATAATAAATATCAGTCCCATGCCTGGGACCAAAGCCAGATTTGCAAAGCTTTCTGGAACCCCAGGAGATAGGGTGCCATCCTTATCTTGGGGTGCTGTTTCAGAGGATAGGGGCTGTAGCAAAGAAGGCATGTTTCCTTGGACCCACAAAATGGCAATGTTTAATGGGAGGGATCTGTAGTACATCCACTGTGCTAGGTGGCATTGAGCAGGCAGAAATAGCTGGAGACAAGCAGTTTCTCAGGTAACCAGGCCCTATGGCTTATAGAGTTTTATGGGTAATAACCAGCATCTTGAATTTCACTCGGAAGCCAACTGGCAATCAATACAGCTTGCGTAGCAGTGGTAACACATGGGTGACACAAGAGGCACCTGTTACTGCTTGCACTACTGCAATTTAAGCCAGCTATAGCTTCTGGATAGTCTTCAAGGGTAGCCCTGTGAAGACCCCATTAAAATAATCCAAACATGAGATGACCAGGACATGAGTGACTGTCTGAAGGGTCTCCTGATCAAGGAAAGGGCACAATTAGCATACAAGATGAATCTGTGTGAAAGCCCTCCTGCCACTTGCTCTTTGAGCAGTAGTTGCCAGTCTAAGAAGACCCCCAAGTTGCATACCAGTCTTGACTAGGAAAGTGCAGCCCCACCCAAGATCAAATCTGGAGACATCCCATGTCCATATCCAAACAGCCACAGCCTGTCAGTCTTGGTAGGATTGAGCTGAAGTCTGTTCTGCCTCATCCAAACCCAAATAGCCTCCAGACATTGGATCAATACACCAACAGCTTCACCTGTGCCACTTGGGGTAGAGTTGGTATCATCAACATACTGATGGTACTGCACCCTGAACTGGCAGATAACTTCACCTAATGGTTTCATGTAGATGTTGAACACAAGAGGAGAGAGCATTAAGCCCTGGGGCACCTCACACGATAGGCCTCAAAAACAATCTCTCCTGTCAGTATCAACTAGAACCAACCACTGTGGAAGAGGTGAGCTACTGGAACATAGTGCCTCCCACTTCTAACCCCCGGGGCTGGTCCAGAAGGATATTGTGGTTGAAAGTTTCAAAAGCCACTGAGAAAGCAAGGAGCAATAGGTTGGATGCATCACTCCCATCCCAGGTCCACCAAAGTGTGACGAACACTGCCTTTATACAATACCCTTTAAGGCAGACTGAAACAGGTCCTGATAATACCTTTCCAAAAGATCAGCTATCACCCAACCACCTTTTCCACAACTTTGTAGAAAAGGGCAGATAGGAAACTGGCTGATAATTCTCCAACAGGGAAGAGTCCAGTGATGATCTCTTGAGGAGGAGGCATATACCACCTTTTCCTTCAGGGTTGGTGGGACCACCCCTTCTCTCAAAGAGACTGAAACCATCGCTTGAACCCATCTCCTGATCAGTTCCTGGGCTGCTTTAAGAACCCAGGAAGGGGCAAACTCTAACAAGCGGTAACTGGACTAACAGACAAAGGGACATTGTCCACTTTCTCAGGCATAACAAAATCAAATTCAGTCCAGAAAGCATGACAGGACTGTTTCTTGGGCAATCCGTTAGGATTTGCCCAATTAGAGTCCAACTCCAGTTGAATATTCCAAGATAGCTATTTGAGGATCCTGAACAATTTTCCGTTTAAGATAAATCTTTTTTCTTCTTGTAAAATGAGCCATATACAAAAGGTTATGAAGGGCAATCCATCTGTCTCTTCCTGTAAATCTTTTGGCACTCGCTTTTCATATTAAACAGCAAACCTTTAACATGACTAAAATGGCAGATAATGCAATTAGCACAACTTCGGTAGTTTGTGGCGAAGAGAACATTAGTCCTCTTACAAAAATAAACTGTTCAT
Source organism: Protobothrops mucrosquamatus (assembly GCF_001527695.2). Taxonomy (NCBI): domain Eukaryota; kingdom Metazoa; phylum Chordata; class Lepidosauria; order Squamata; family Viperidae; genus Protobothrops; species Protobothrops mucrosquamatus. The sequence continues at coordinate 390,892 of NW_015387794.1, read as the reverse complement.
GCTGGTTGCGATCTTTTTTTGACAATTTCAAAATATGGTTATGTGGTCAATTAGAAATGTAAAATATGACAGTAAATTGTAGAATAGGGAGTTAAATTAAATTTAAACAGATTTCTGTAGAATTGGTAAAATGCTATTTACTTCTACTTGTAAAAAAATTAAAATAACAAGTTTTCTGGTGTATTGATATTTTAAAGTAATGTCCTAATTATAGGGAACCCATGAGAAGCGTACTGCTAGAACATAGGTGCATTGCTTTTATAACCTGCAATCGTACAATAACTGAAGCCCAAAGACTTGGCATTTATAAAACTGTCTAGCCTTCAAATGCATGCTGTTCTTTTTGGAAGTTATAACCGTATATCACAAGTCATGTATTGTATTTAATTAAGTTTATATTCTATTCTGAACTTCACACTTCAGTAGGATCAACTTTAAGATGACATTTTAAATGATTTTCAGATGGTTTCCCTGGCTTAGAATCACAGAATTGTAATGTTAGAAGGATCATCTCTTCCAGTCCTCTGCAGCATGCAGGAAAATCAGTTAAATCATCTCCAAAAGGTGATGGCCAATCCTCTCTTTAAAAACTTGCAGAACTTGTATATAAACTATGTTATTGCCAAATAGATTTGACTGCCAATTTTTCTTTCTATTTAAATGAAAATACGTTTTCCCTTTTGTCTAAATGAAATTTAAGTAATTTATGGTAGATTAGGCTATCAACAACATTTTTTGGTGGAAATTAAGCACAGTTGAGTTTTTGTAGAGCATATTGAATTCGCTATTCCCCTCCTATTCAGCTCTCTAACTGAAGCTATTGCTATGCAGCTACTCAGCAGTTAACCAGGTCCTTCTCTAACACCATTCTTACGATTTCTTTATATGCATCCAAACATAATTTTTATCCTGACCAAAGTTTTTTGAATGGGTCGGAATGGGCCACTCTTGTAGGAGTGGCCAAATATTTTGTTGTCCATCTAATTTCTATAGTTTCTCCTTTAAGACTAGCAGTGGGAGAGAGAGCTCACAGTAAATCCTATCTTCCTGTGCAGAAACTTTTTCTCTGATGATCCAACAGGGGTTTTTACCAGACCCCCAAAGTTTGTAGCTTTAGTAGAATTACAAGGCTTTCTTTGAACAATATATCACTTCTTTACCTTCCCCAACCCCTCGTACCCTGCAAAAATAAAATATGAAAATATTCTCGGTGCTGCAAAAATCAAGATGACCTCTGGATGGAGGTAAAGATATGCAGAAAAGTCTAATTATTTGCTCCCATCTTGTGGTCATCTGGATTTCTGCAGCCTTGATCTGGTAGACTAACACACTACTGTAAGCCATTTTTATTTGTTACTTTTTTATTGTATTATTATACATGTTGATACATTATATTATTTCTGTTGATACATTATATTTATTTCTGTACATTGTTGTTTATATAATTAAAGACTGTGACATCCTATTATTTAAATAATGTAGAATATTGAAAACAGAACAGAAAAAAGATATATCAATATTAATGGCAGCTTAGGATATTAGAAACATTATAATTATTTGGCTTTGTTACTAAGCTAATTATTTAATATTAAAATCTTCATTGTATTATTACTTTACATACACACATTAATGAAAGGAAAAGACAGATGGACAGAGCAAATTTAAAATGAATTAAAAAACGAAAGAGACGAAAAAGGAAAATTGAGAGAAAAAACTACAGTTCTCAAATATAACCTTTTTTGTGATAGTCGTTAAGTGAACACAGCAAACCTTAAGCATGTACTGCTGTCGTTATGCGAACTTATTGTCCAGTATGGGGTGAGTTTTGTCAGAAACCACAAATAAATGCCAGTTTCTGGCAAAACCATTGTAAAGGCAGTCATGTGACCATGGGGCACTGCAAACAGGCATTGATGCAGACTGGCTGCTGAGTGCCCAAAATGTGGTCACGTGACTGCAGGGGGACCTTGATGTCAGAACTTTGAAACTAGGTTTTGGAGGGGGGTGTCTTTGAACTATTGCTAAGTGACTGGTCATAAGTCAAGGGCTATCTGTATTAGGTTTCTATCTTGTCCCTTTTTATACAACTGCTAATTTGCAATTGTGTATTTGTAAGCATTTAAGCCTTCTTAGTGATTGTTTTTGCAATGCTGCATGATGTTTTATGGGCACTAATTAATTTGATTTAGATGGGCAGTTTTCCACATTAGATTCTAGAACAGTAATATTGACAAGAGTGAAAATGCAATACCACCAAAAACATGTGTTTTACTTAACTCACTTCATACATTATTTTAATGGTGCCATAGTTAATATAATGAGGCAAATACTGAAGACTTCATACAGTAGCCCTAAACCAGATTAAAGTCTCTATCACACTAGCAGGGCCCTCCAGAAACATGCAATGTAAAAATAAAAATTCTCTAGTGAGCTACCAACAAACATTTGTTTGTTTTTTTATCCTACCTTTATTATCCTGCTCCTCCCAAAACTATATATTATAAAAACTCTGATTCCTGTAACCTTTCACTAGGCAAAATGGTGCACCACAAGAAAAAAACTTTCAAACCAAAGTACCTCAAATGGGCTAATTTATACATGCGCCCCAAATCCAGAACCCACAACTCCTGTGGAATTGGGCTATTTTTAAGGAAAATATATCTCTGAATGTATCCTAACTTTTCCAGTGAAGGCAGTACATTAGAAATTCTGTCACTGTTGAAGGCTCTCAGGAATCTGAAAAGAAAATATTTCGTAAAGGCTAACCTAATGGATCACAGGTTATCTAGTAAGCTACATCCCCATGCTATTATTTGTGAATACATTTTAAAACATTATTTATTAGTTCTAAGAACAGCTAGTTGTTGTCACTTTAGATACGAAACATTAAGCATCAATCGGCCATTAGTAATATTACTGCACCAGTATTTGGAGAATACATGACTGCCAAATTAGAAAAAAATAACTGTTGTAATTTAGAATAAGTCCACTATAGCAAGCTTGCATTGAGGTTTACGCCAATATTATCCGTGGTGTATCTATTTCCCTTCAGATTTCTCACTTAGCAACATAAATTCCGGGCTCAATTGTGGTCGCTGAGGACTCCTTGTATAACGATCGTTTTCAAACCCAGCAAATTAAACTAGTTTTTTTTTCAAAGCACTGATTTGTACCAATTCATTTCTGAAGAAGTAAAAAAACTTCTATGATCATGGGTGAGACTAGCACTAAATACAGGCAGTCCTCGACTTACAACAGCTTGTTTAGTGTCCGTTCAAAGTTACAACGGCATTAAAAAGAGTGACATGACCATTTTTCACAGTTATGACCGTTGCAGCATCCCCATGGTCACACGATTTACATTTGGATGCTTGGCAACTGGTTCGCATTTATGACGATTGCAGTGTCTCGGGGTCACGTGACCTGTGGCTTTCTACCAAGCAATGTCAATGGCGGAGCCACATTCACTTAACAACGCTGTTACTGATTTAACAACTGGGATGATTCACTTAACAAATGTGGCAAGAAAAGTTGATAAAATGGAACAAAACTCACTTAACAAATTTCTCACTTAGCAACATAAATTCTGGGCTCAATTGTGATCACTGAGGACTCCCTGTATAACGATCGTTTTCGAACCCAGCAAATGAAGCCAAAATTAGCTAAAAAAAGTTGGTTTTTTTTCTCAAGCCACACTTCACACGTGCCCAACGACAGAAAAGGAAATTAGCGTCCTTCTCAACCCGGGCATTTGCATATTTGCATATCTCCACTCGGGCGTAACGCTTTGCGGAAATTTAGCCGAGCCGATTTCCTGCGGACTGGAGGCAGGAACGCGACGGCGTCAGCAGCAAGCGGCTTGCGTTTGCAACGCGCTCCTCGCCTACCAAAAAGCGCGGCTCCCGTGCAACTTCGGATACAGGAAGGAAGCGTCCGATGGAAGAGGGCGGCTGAGCTTTATTTCTCAGAGCGCCTCCCGTTTTCGGGTCGCGGGCGCGGTATCTATGCGAGCCCCACACAAAGCAATTATGTAACGCACGTCCAGTTTCAAACAGGAATACAGCGGGGCGAAGAGCAAAGAAGCCGCCCGGAGGTACCCAAGTCCTGGACACACAGCGCGCGGCGCTTGCAAGTCCCGGAATTGTCTCTTTCTCTCTCCCCCCCCCCCCTTCCTACACACACCGCCCCGCGCGCCCGGCTCGAGCGAAGCCACTCGAGAACGGCTCTCCGAAGGGGAGGGGGAAATGAGGACCGCGCAGGCGCACCAGGAGCCTGGCTGTCCAACATGGCTGAGCTGCTGCTCCTGCCGCTGCCACCGCTGCCTCTTTTTGCAGGACGGGGGGAGTTGAAGGGAGGATGCTGAGCTACTTCGGAGCAGCAGCGGGAGTGGTAGGTGGAGCGAGGCTAGCGAGGACGGAGCCGGCCTCTCCTCGGCTATGGCCCGCCTGGCAGATTATTTCATTGTGGTGGGCTACGACCATGAGAAGACAGGTAGGTGTGGCTATGGGTAATACGCCGTTGTCTCTGCCTTGCATTTTGGTGTGTGTGTGTGCTTCCTTTTTCGAGGGGGCCGGGCGTGGGGAGGGCAGCTGGTCAGCGTGGGGAGGGGGAGGTGACGACCAGGATCCCCTTGGGGATCATGGAGGAGTGGGTGGAGGAAATGTCAGGAAGAAGCGCTGGGTTTCCTCTCCCGAGGTTGAGTGGCTTGGCAAGGAAGAGGAGTGCGTGTGTATGTGTGTCAGTCATCTTCCTTACAAGCCTTGCTGGGGACCTGACACGCAGGGACAGCAGCAGCAGCAGCAGCAGCGGGGCTGGTTGCCCCTCCTGAGAATTGGGCGTGGAGATGTAATGGGGGATGTTTTTTTTTTCTTCCTTGAAAGGCCACCCCATCCTTTTCCTATGGGGATGGGGACAAATTTGATTTCCCAGGGAGGAATTGTATCCCTGGCAAGGAAAGTGAAAAACAACCAGTACTAGCTTCTCTCTTTAACTATTTAGTGACATACTGGGCTAGGTTTGTGTATTGGGTTCCCTCAGGTGGAGAGGGCCATCTTCCTTCTTCCCCAGCATTGGGAGAAAAATAAACATTAGAACGAATGTGCCCTGCTCATCTGTGTTATCTTGAGCATTAAGTTCCAGCAGTAATTAAAGTTTGTTTACCCACGTGAGAGTTGGCTAAATTTAGTTGGTTCCAGGAATATAGTAGAGGAAACTTGGGTAACTTGTTGAAACATGACCAATGCAGGTATAACCCATGGTAAAAAAAATCTGTTAACTGTAATTTTCAGGGAGAGTTTGAATCTGGAAAATAAGTTTATAAATTTATATAAATACATTTATCCAGGTTCTGGGAATATTTTAATAAATTTAGGATAGTTCTTAATAAGAACACAGTAAGAAGTGTACTTATGTTTGTAGGTCTGCTTCAAAAAGAAGCACAGATATTAAAGGGAAAAACAAATTGTATACTAAAAAGTTGTTTAACTTTCCTATAATCTACATCAAAATGTAGTTTGTCTATGAATACTTCTACATAAAGTGCAGGATTTGGCACTCTACATAAAGTGCAGGATTTGGCACTCTACTATAGCACACATAGTACAGTATGCTTATAGAAATATGGGATAAACAATGTAAACATACTTGAGAGAAGATTAAAATCTTATGGAGATATGATATGGAATGCTGAATTAGTATTATTTCCCTATCTTTAAAAAGTAATAAAAGTTTTAAGATTCATGTTCAAAGAATTGAAACAGGAGTTGGCAAACAAAGCTGGCAGGAATAGCCAACACACCAGAAGATAGGCTTAAGATACAGAAGGATCTTGATAGACTTGAACATTGGGCGCTATCTAACAAAATGAAATTCAATGGTGAAAAAAGTAAGGTTCTACATTTAGGCAAGAAAAACCAAATGCACAGGTATAGTATAGGGGGTACCTTGCTCAATAGTAGCAACTGTGAAAGGGATCTTGGAGTCCTAGTGGGCAATCACTTAAATATGAGCCAGCAGTGTGCTGCACTGCCAAAAAAGCCAACACAGTGCTAGGCTGCATTAATAGAGGGATAGAATCAAGATCACGTGAAGTGTTAATACCACTTTACAATGCCTTGGTAAGGCCATACTTGGAATACTGCATCCAGTTTTGGTCACCACAATGTAAAAAAGATGTTGAAACTCTAGAAAGAGGACAGAGAAGAGCAACAAAGATGA
>NW_015387794.1:381217-384480 GCF_001527695.2 Protobothrops mucrosquamatus | reverse complement strand
TATTATTATTATTATTATTATTATTATTATTATTATTATTATTATTGAATATTGCACGGTAGAAACAACAATGCTATACAGCAGTGTTTCTTAAAGTGGGGCTCTAGAATCCCTCTTGTCTCCGCCCACAGACCTTCTTAGGGGTCTTTAAAATCAAAATTATTTGCCAGCTTATGTTCAAAAATAATATAACCTTAAAATCCTATCAAACAATCTGAGAAATGATAGTGGCAGTAAATGCACCAATATTAATTTTTTAATATTTTAAATGTTGATGAACATAACCCATGCAAACAAAAGCTCTTTTGGAGTCCTCCATAATTTTTACAAGTGGAAAAGGGGTCCTGAGAGAAAAGTTAAAGAAAGACCAATATACAGCAATGTTAACTAACTCCAAGTAATTCTACTTCCACTCATGTATTAGTTGTTACCTTCTACTGTTGTATTTATAATATGATTTTTCAGCTTTTAAAGATACTGTCTATATCACAACATATACACAGTTGTATATTGTATATTTATATATTTTACAGGTATGATTGTCTATTCTATATCTTTCTATGAAAGTCACCTATGTGTGAGTTGGGTGGCTATATAAATTTGTTTAATAAATAAATAATAAAGTGCATATTAATTACACTTTATCAACTTTAGACCTGAAAATATTTAAGAAATTGTTCAGTTTCATGAAGGGTTTGAACAATTTTTAAAGAGTTTGAAGAAAGTTTTAAAATTCTATGTTCTTGAAAATACAGGATTAGTCTAACCAAGTAGTTTCTTCTATAAAGAACTACGCCCAGTGCAGATTTTAAACTCTTGATACAGTAAATGAATCTATCAAATGCATGTTAGATTTGACGCAAATAAATCTTCAGATTGTTATTTCAAAGTTTTACAAATATGCAGTTAAATTCCCCTTTGCACGCTTGTTTATTTTTAGAGTCAGTAATTAAAACTGTTTCAGAGAGAACCTTCTGTAAAAGAATAAATGTGCACTGTCTATTCTAAATTCCTTTATCCCACATGCAGTCCCATGATGCATAGAGAATTGACCTTTCTTAATCAGACTTTTTGCTAGTGTCCAGCATTATGAAATTGTTCTACATTCCGTACTCTTATGCACAAACAGTGTAGTATCTCATATTTAGTTTTTCACGGGTTTAGTTGTTGACATCCTTACACTCAAAATCAAGAATCATACAATTTAACAAATCTTATGTCAAATCTGGCAATATTTGACATAAAGCAGTCTGTGGAGATTCTCAATCATCCAGGTCATGGTTGTCCCAAAATGCTTTTCCAAAAGCCAACTGGATTTTCTTGGTGAAGAAAGTCCAGTTGCCTTTTGGAAAAAGCACCTTTGTGCTAACTGTGTAGTCTTCCATGTGTCTAATATTTTAATGCGATGCCTGTCCAAACCAACTCTGTAGATGTAGAAAAAAAGTCTTGGGAAAAAGTAAATTCAGGACAACAAAGGAAGGTGACCTGCACCCATTCTGCTTTATAGGCTCTGCTACTCTGATTTGACTACGTTCTACTGGCATGTGGGAAAGGGTTCCTTAAATTGTCCCAAAAGTGCTTTTTCATGAGGCACCTGGACTTTCTTGTTTTTCTATGAAGACATTTCACTTCTCATTCAAGAAACTTCTTCAGCTCTGACTGGATGGTGGGGAATGGAATGATTTATACTCCTTGCAGACAGCTGGTCATTTGCATTCTTTTAGAGAGTCATTGAGGCCACTTGGAGGTTTATTTGTGTCCTCAGGGTCACCCGAGTCATGCAAATGGGTGTGGAGCCTTCTTGGAACTGCTGAAAGGATTGTGTTATAGACTGGAGATAGATGATGTCGGATCCCTCCCCATCTATTGAAAGAGGGATGTTCAATTTTGACATAGATGGCCTCTTTAAGCCCTCTTTCAAACCAGCAGTCCTCTCTGTCCAAAATGTGGACTTTGCTATTTTCAAAGGAGTGGCATTTGTCTTTTAAATGCAGATGGACTCCTGAATCTTGTCCTGATAGGTTTGTTCTCCTATATTGTGCCATACGTTTATGAAGTGGTTGTTTTGTTTCCCCATTGTACAGATCTGCACATGTCTCACTGCATTGTACTGCATATACTACAGTGTCTGGGTGTTTTATCCTTGGGATGGACAAGCTTCTGCCTTAATGTATTATTGAGTTTAAATTGTGCACATATGTTGTGTTGACGGAAGATCCTCCTGAGCTTTTCAGATATTCCTGCAACACAGTTCTTTGAGCAGTTCCAAGAAGGCTCCACACCCATTTGCACTACTCGGGTGATCCTGAAGACCCAGATAAACCTCCAAGTGGACTCAATGACTCTCTAAAAGAATGCAAATGACCAGCTGTCTGCAAGGAATATAGATCCTTCCATTCCCCACCATCCAGTCAGAGCTGAAGAAGCTTCTTGGATGAGAAGCAAAATATCTTCATAGAAAAACAAGTCCAGTTGCCTCTTGAAAAAGCACCTTTGGGACAACCATGACCTGGATGACTGAGAATCTCCATAGTTGTTCTTTAGCCTGGGGGGGGGGGAGATTATTTTTTCTTGTTACACTGACAGTGACTTCAAAGCATCTTGGCCTTTAAAAATTGTCTGTAAAAAAAAGGGAGGAGAGAGAGGGAAGGGTCAGTTGGACAAGTACTCTGAAGGTGGTTGAGATACTGGTTGGAAAGAAGGGCTAAGCACACAGGGTTTTGTTTTCAATGATCCATAGAGTAGTTTTCTTGTTGTACATTTCTTTGCCCTTAAAGGAACATAATGTCATAGGCTTGAAAACCAGAAAAAATAAGGCTGATAAATTGAGATAGGAGATGAAATAGGTGCTTTAGAGCTGATTCATATGGTAGGAACTCTGGGATCTATAAAAGGGGTGCTTGGGGTTGCATTTGGTCAATGTGTAGCCTACCCATGGAGTAAAATATGGGGCAGTATGTCATGAATGAATACAATTGCACATCAACTGACATTCAAAAGGACATTTTGTTTCTTTTAATGGAGATATTATATATATATATATATATATATATATATTTTTCTTAGGTTTTCGCGGGTGTTTGTATGTAGGTCTTTAGTTATTCGGGTTTTCTCCCGCGTAGAATTAAAAGTACCTTGGCGACGTTTCGACGAAGTCACATTCGTCATCTTCAGGCTGGTGTCTTCAGCTTCGTGCTTCTAAGAGTGGTGTGTGATCGCAGCTGTTTCTTCCTTTTAACTGCCAGTGGGGTTGGAGCTGATTG
>NW_015387794.1:336999-379837 GCF_001527695.2 Protobothrops mucrosquamatus | reverse complement strand
AAAACTGCAATTTGACAGTTTTTTAAACTACTTTTAATTTTCAGGTATCTCTCTTTTTGTTGTTTTATATCCTGGTGTATGACCATAATAAAGATTTGATTTGATTTGTTATTCTATTTTCTATTGAACCATTTGCCTAATGCTAATAGAACTGTTCCTCATTGTCATGTACTTTAATATTCCACTGTTCCTTGAAGTTCAGTTTTGTTTAGATTGACCTGGAGTAGCTCTTTGGTGACTGCTCATATGTCATATCAAGCTATAGTTCATTGGCTTTGTTTTGTTGAATAGGACATACAGTATATTAAATCGGGAATCATGTTTTACGCAACAAATGGATGAGTTCATGCTCTATACGAACTGAAGTCAAATTGTTCTGAATTAATGATGTGTAAATCCAATACTGTGGTTTCATTAGAAATCTTTTCCAGAGTTTTCAGGGACTAAAATTATTCACATTCTCTTTAGTTGTTTTGCCCAGATTTTGGCATGGAAAGATTTTTCCTGTTTACATGCAGTGTGTCTTCCAACATGTAGCTATGTCCTTTCATTGTGAATTGACTGTTTAGAAGGCATGCAAGCATGCAGGTGTTTGAAATTAACTGAATTTGGAAAAACAGATTTCTATAAGATTTTAGAATCTAAACAGTGAGATTGTGTTAGATGGTAGCAGTTGGATCAACTTGTGTAGGTTCAAAAATTGAACACGGTTGTATCTGATTAATACTTGGATGACAGAATGCAACCATGGAATTTTAATGCTGTAACCTTGGACTGGGAAGATAAAATATATCCTAAATGTAAATGAAGACATGGTAAACCTATTTCTGTATGTTTGTTATGAAAATTGCATAGCTGGCCTTTTTAGTTGCCAAGATTTGAAACTAATAACAGTCTGTATCTTGTTGAAACTGTCAGAGTATTTTACCAACTTTGCTTTTCAACTCACATGTAACTTTCATGTAGTCATATTTACTGTATATCAGCATATAAATTATCTTGATTTTCCTGACAAATTTCAGGACTTGAATTTTTTGGGCTGCAGACACCTGTTGACAATGTTATTTGCAAACCTGTAGAGCTATTATGCAAAAGGTTTTATATATTATCTGACAAATACAAATAAATATATGTGTCCAAATGCATGAATTGTGTGTGTATGCACCTGAATACTAGAAATATACTTTCTTCTTCTTGTGAAGAAGGGGGCAAGGCTATTTGTTACTTATGGAGACATGGAAGCTCTGTACTCAGTAATTGGCCAGTTTTGAAACAAAGTAAGTTCTGACTGGCTGGCATTGTGATAACCTGGACTCTGCAGTGGTAGGCTGAAGATGCCATCTTCTATGTTATGCTAACTTTATGATTAAAATGTTCTTTTCTTTAGGACTGAAGGCAGACTTACCTGATATTTTCAAACTTTCCAAAGATTCCAATAGTTTAGTAATAGTTAATGAGCAATTTCTGAAAGTAATTAGAAAGTGAGATTTGTGAACTTAAAAGTCTCTTTTGCGGTTGTTAGCAAGATAGCTAATCCCCTTGTCTCCAGATTCTCAGACCCACAAGAAACCACTGTCCTGCAGCCTCCTTATGAGGAGCAGCAGTCCTGAGCATATGCAGGCAATCTCCCGTCCTCTCCTTATCCAGAGAAATGTCTTTGTCACCGTGATTGGCACCACTTTTGCAGAGCTGTCTTCCCTTTGCCATACCTCCCTTGGAAGTTTTATAAAGTGGTTTAATATATTAAATAATTTTGGGCAGATGTGAATACATTGAAATCTAATTGAAGTGTAACACTTTTGTGGCCATATCTTTTAAAATAAAATAAAAATCTTTTAAAGTGTATCAATAACATCAGTAATTCCCATTTATTGTTGTTTGCTTGTGTAGCGGAGTTGGGATGAGAATGGGGCCAGCTGAGAGGCTTTGCAGGAGCCCTGCCGATTCGGCAGGAAGATGAGGAGCTCCAGCAGCTTCCATGGGTCTGGCAGTGGGGCGTGACGCGGAGGAGGGAAGAAAAAGGAGGAGGAAGCCGATAGAAAAAAAAAGAGGAGGCTTGGTGGAGAGGCTGTTTGCTTGAAGCAGGAGAGAGAGAGAGAGAGAGAGAGAGAGAGAGAGAGACGGGGAAGGTGAAGTTTTATTGTTTCTTTCTCTTTTGTTGTGGGCAGGCTAGACGAAGAGAGGGAGAGAGGATAGTTTGGGGAGTTTTAATTCCTTTCCCTTATTGGAATAAGCTAGGCAGAGGGAGAGTTAGGAAAGAGTTTGACATATGTCTTTTAGTGGGAGGTAGGGATTTTTTTATAGGATCAGCTGGGGGAGGTAAAAAGGGATTACATGGAGTGAAGTCAGAGAGGGACGAGGAGAGTGAACAAGGGAGGTCTCTGCCAGCGCCAGAGATTGACTGCCATCATTCTAGGCAAGTTGTCATCAAAGACTGATTAACATCGTCCTGGGCAAGTTGTTGCCACCAGAGACTGACTACTATTGTTTTAGGCAAGTTGCTGTCACCAGAGACTGACTGCCATCATTCTAGGCAAGTTGCTGTCACCAGAGGCTGATTGCCATCGTTCTGAGCAGGTTGCTGCTATTAGAGATGGACTGTCATTGCCTTATGTCAGCTGCTGTTATCAGGAATTGACTACCATCTTTCCCTGTAAGTTCTTATTGCCTGAGATCAACCACCATCATCCCACATGAGTCACCATCGAGAGAGAGCGACCATCACCGCCCCATGAGTGTGGCTGCTGATCGTGACTGAATACCACTGTGTTACGTGCCCTGTTAGGCAGAGGTGCCAACGCGAAAGACCTCCTTAGACTGGTGGCCACTTGGAGAGGAGGTTGGGAGGGCCCAGTCTTAAGTGGTCCCTATGGGGGTAATGCTACACTAGAATATTTCTAGGACTTGTAGGAAATAGACAGATGTTTACAGAAGATAAGCAGGACAGAAGATGTTTACAGAAGATAAACATCCCACTTTTTCCCTTTTGATTTCTATTATTCCAGTATGAACAGGTTTGGGTTGATATTGCATTTACAGGATGGAACATGTGACCTCTGAGGTTCTTTCCAAGTCTGATTTTATGAAATTTTGATCATAGTTGTCAGGTCCAGCACCTCAGAAATATAATTACAGCAATTTTCTCAGGGACATATATAACTAAACTGAAAACTAAGTTTTATTGCTGACAGTTTTAATGACCATGAAAAGTATTGATCAATTCTGACAGTGATGAACTGTCATTAAAGAAATTGATTCATACCCAGCTGCCATATTTCCTGTGTTTGTAACTCCATCCAGTCCAATTTCACTTTGGGTTTCTTGCTCCTTCCCTTGAGGCTATAGAATATCTGCATTCTCCACATTCCTTCAGTAGAAATAGACAACGCATTGGTCTTAGGCTGAGAAACCTCTCTTTTCCCAAACTTCTAAGAGTACTCATGTTTAGTTTTTTTTTGTTCACCTCTGTAAATATCTTGGACTTCCACAGATACAGTTGTTTAAAACTAAAAATGTCTCAAGGTTTGGTGCTAGGACATATACCCCAAAGCTGCTTTTTTAGCGATAAATGCTTTTGGATTGGTTAAAGAGCTAAGAGGAACAATGTAAGCCAAATCACAGTATTTCTTCAATAAATACGCTGCATACTCATAGCAGCATTAAGCTACAAAAGGAAAACTGGTTAAAAGTTGCAATAAGCAGACACCAGCAGGCAATCACATTGTATCCATATTCCATTGCTTGATAGTCCTGAAAAAAAAAGTTTATTTGATTTCCTATTTAAATGCAAGACTTTTATAGAATGTCAGAATCAATTAACCATAAATAACCTTTGCAACTCTTCCTTTATATTATTTCCATGGCCAGGGAGGCAAGTTAAATGTGTTCCTCCCAACAGGAAATATTTGACACAGCTAGTTTGGTTTTAAAATTAATGCCCAGAAGGGACACACATTTTTGTCAGCAAAACATCCGGAAACCCATTTAACTTCCCAATTTGTGAACAGTGAGACTGTTCAATATAAGGGAAAGTACTGACGTTTATCTTGAGCCAAAATGTTAATAAAGAGAATAGTTAGTTGTTCAGTATAATGAAACAATGTTGCTACAGTTGTGCTTAGCGTCTGCAGCTTTGCTTAACGATAGAGACCAATAAGCACCTTGTTTTTGAATGTCATGTGGTGGTTGAGTCGATGTATTAATTTTTATCAGAATTGCTTAGGGAGACTTCAAAAATTGTTAATTACTGAAATCAAAATTCTATCAGAAAACATGGCAATCTGAGGTTGAGTAAACCTTCAGTCCCTGCTTCAAAGTACATTTGTGTGTGTGTGTGTGTATAGTATGTTCCTGGATGTTACACAACAGAAAGACTTTTCCACATAATTTGTACCTTTTGTATCTTTTGATGATATAAAATAGATGATACAAAATAGTCATCAGCTTACGACCATTTGTTCAGAGACCATTCAAAATTACAATGGCACTGAATAAAGGGATTTACAACCAGTTATGACCACTGCAGTGCTTCTGTGGTTGCATGAACAAAATTCAGGTGCTGAGCAATCCACTCACCCTTATGATTGACCACAGGGACACTGCTACCTGCCTATCTTCCCTACCCCTACCTGCCTATCTTCCCTGCTGGGTTCCTTAGACCTACCTCAATCCACCCTTTTCTGAAGATTGCCTTTGAGAAGGAAAACTGGTGGATCTGCCACGTGGCTTTCCTATACAGAAGCCATATGGTACTGTCCCAGAATCTGGTGCCATTTTGGAAGGAGCCTCGGATCATGAGAATTGCCACCACTCCCAAAATGGTGCCGGCATTGTAGGAAGGCCATACAATGGATAGGCTGGTTCTCTTTCCCAAGATGATGTTCAGAAAAAATAAGAGGAATAAGGCATGATGGGGAGGAGGAGGAGGCTGAAAAGTGTGGGACCCAGCAGGCAGGAAGCTGTGTAAGGAGTGCCTCAAGGGGTGTGGGAGACCCAGGGCAGGCCACATGTGAGCTTAGCTGGTGAGCTGAGCCTGGGCCTGCTCCTAGGGCCTTCCTGACTCTCTGAAGCACCCCATGCTCTACTTAATGAATTGTGCAGTCCCTTAACAACCTCAAATAGGGCAGCAAGGATTGTGATAGTTAAGCGTGGTGATCACATGGTGCCTCACTTATGACCATAATTTTGGCTCAATTGTGGTTGTAAGTTAAGGACTACTTTTATTTCTGTGGTGGTGCAGTGGTTAAAATGCAGTACTGCAGGCTACTTCTACAGACTCCCAGCTGCCAGCAGTTTGGCAGTTTGAGTCTCACCGGCTCAAGATTATTGACTCAGCCTTCCATCCTTCCGAGATCAGTAAAATGAGGACCCAGATTGTTGGGGGCCATATGCTAACTCTGTAGACCGCTTAGAGAGGGCTGTAAAAGCACTGTGAAGTGGTATATAAGTTCTATTGCTATTTCTCAGTTTCAGAAATGTAAAAACTGATTGTAATTTCTCAGTTACCTATTGATAGTACTATATATTGATGTAAATCTAAGGATGTATTTTTGACACAGCTGAACACAACTGCCTTATGCTATGTATTTACTGAGGAAATTTCTTTTCTACCCATTCAAATTGAATCTATAATCTACAGCCCTACATGCTCTTATTTTACAACTAGAATATTGCAACACAAGACTGTTGCAACTTCAAGCAAAATTGAAACTGCAAACCATGACAAGGTAAATGTACTTTTATTAAGATGATGTATAAGTGTGCCATCTGTTTCATAATAGAATGGCTTTTGCATCATATGAGGGTTTCCTCTATTAATACGTGTATATGACAAATGCTTTTGTTTAAACTGTTAACGTTGAATTGCCTGTCATCTTTTGCTCTTCTTACATCTTGGAAGAAAAAAATGACGGCTATTGGATAAGGTGGAATATTGGAAGTTATGCTCGTTCAATAAAATCTGACATTCCCATTTGCAGAACTGTAGTTTACAGTTCTTAGACAACTTTGTTACTTTCCTGCATAGATCCCCTTTATAAGGGAAAGTATTTTCTTGATGTTTCTAATTTTTTTCTCTTTTGTACTCAGTATTTGAAGGATTTTGGGTTTTTTTTTGTTTGGTAAAATCCCAAAGATTGGAATCTGAATATATTATGCAAAATAAGCAAAAGATTTCATGACAGAATATTACATGAAACAATTACATTATTGAGCTACAGTTGGGAGAGCAAAAGAGCTTTTTTATGCTATGAGAAGGATTACATTTTTCAGTTTCATTCAATGAAGAATAGTTATCTTTTAAAATATATATTTATTTTTTGCATTTTAAATGTTAATATTACATAGTTTATATTGATGACAAATATTAATTATATTTTTGTAAATATAATCTTACATAGGCATTTTGTATATGTTTAAATATGCTCCCAATATAAACATATGCCATATTTAAGGAATAATTATGGTTGTAAACTGGAGATGATAGTTTACCATATATGCTTTAAATGCTTATAAAATCATTAGTATTTTTCATGCATATTCCTTTCTTTTTAATCTGTAGTTTTCCTTGATAAAGGGTTTTTAAATCCATTGCAGAATAAAGGATATAGTTTGGAGATAATACAGAAGCTTTATTGTATGGCTGTATTGAATTGGCTATCTGTCAACTCGAAGGACATTTAACATTTCACCATCAGAACTAAGTTGGTTCAAATGAATAATATTATGTGAGGTTTAGGTGTTCCCTCCAAATAAACTTGGCTGCTATTTTAAAACTTGGGTTATTCCATTCTTTCATAAGCTCTTCATGAGTATTAAAAATCAAAATGTTATATATAGCTCAATATATTCCATATGTTAAGTACCAGTACTGAAACTGATCCTTGAATGCACATAGGTCTTCCAGGATTTCAAAAGGATCAGATAACAAGTTTCAAGTTCAGCTCCAAAGAAAGCTGAATTCTGAAGTTCCTTATTCCAGCTGGTATCTGAATCTGAGATAAGTAGAGTTACAATCCTGAAAAATATAAAAAAATGTATCTGCATTTTACAACTTATTTGCATAGTGAAAATTTTAAAAGATGCTCCATCTAGGATAAATTCATTAAAGTTATTTTAAATTCATTTAAAATAGTACAGAATAAAATAGAAACCTTTAAAAATATAAGTCAGTTTCAGAGTTAAATTAATCATATAAATTTAGACCCTACAGTATATTTAGGTCTTCTTTCATTTGTATCAAAGTAGGGGATAAACTAACTGAGAAAGGTTCATTTAGTATATAGATTTCTAGGAAACATTAGATTCTAGATCTGGTGTTCCCTTTGGAGCATTTCTGTCATGATCTGGTTCTGGGAGATTTTACCAGTCAGTCATTTGTCATATGCAGATCATGTCCTTGATTGCAGAGAAAGAGAATCTGTTAAGATGGTCCATTCCAGATGTCTGATAAATCCAGGAGGTTTCATGGCAGCACTTCGAGGAGTTTCTCAGTGATCTGGAAGTTGCTTCTATTAAATGCCTTGATGACCACTGGACAACTAGGGTGCTTGGCAGGATCAGTCCAAGAGGCTTTTCCTCACTTGCCAATCCATACCACACCTTGGTTTATTGAGAATCTCTGTGAAATGAAGTGACTGAAGAAATATATGCAGTGACACTAGTGGAAAACAAGAAATGAATGCAACCAGACACAAGAGTCCAGATTTAAGTTTACTCTTTGTCATTAAGAGTGGTAAGGTATAATTATTTCACCATCCTTGTTGTGTCCATGGAGCGCCGATCAACTACACTGTTTTAGTGCTCTAGACTAGATCCTTTGGGGAAAGGTGAGCCAGAAGATTCATTCACTGTAAGTTGTGATTGTTTGACCAAACGTTTTGTGGATAAAAGTGCTCATATCTGCTCCAGGTTAGAAGACTGATGGGCAGAATCTACTGAGCTGACAGAAATGATCTATTGTAGCTTTATCTGGATCCTGAGGAAGTAGAGTCCTCTGCAACTTTAGTTCTGCCACTTGTGAGGTAGACCTCTGCCCACCTGACTGATTAAAGTAGGGAGGGAACTAAGATTTGAATATAAGCTATAGTCAATGCCACTTTGAGAGAGAGAAGGGGAGCCTCCAGAATCTTGAACGGCTGCTACCCTGTCTCTAATATTTTTGGAAGAAAGTGATTGAGGAGATGGTGGGACTGCAGTTGCAGAAAGCTATGGAGAACGGATTATTAACCCGTAGCAATCTGAGTTCAGACCTGGTCATGGGACACTGATTGATTCCAATACTGTGCCATTTTTTATTTTTTTTCTTGGATTGTGCTCATAGAGTACATTCATAATCTGAGGGTATCACAGGACTTGTGATTCTTGCTGAAAGAACAGGTGGAGACTATGGCCATCAAGTCCAATATCCTGCTCAGTGAAGTAATACAAATTTAAAAAATTAAGACAGACACAAGCAACAAGAGAAGCACACCACTTTTTTTGAAATTGGTTCCAGTTATTCAACCAGAATCTTAACTACCTGTAATTTAAATCCATTTTTTGCATCCTGCCCCCTGGGTTGAAAAGAGAATAAATCTTTATCTCCTATGTAATATTTTTTCAGGTATGTATATTATCCCTCTGTTTTCTCTAAACAAAGCTAAATATTCCAAGGAGAGATATATATATCTGACATAGCTAAAAACTGCATTAGCCTTTTAAAAACTTTTGCAGCCGTATTATGGTATAGGTAGAGAGTAAGGATGGAAATATACAAGAACCTCGCTGAAACATTAAGCCCTGGGAAACAAGTTAATATTTCAAAGTGGCTCAGACAGATGCCTTTCTTATTAACTGGGGAATAAAAAGGGTAGGGGGATGGGGGAGTGTACAGTCAGGCATGCAAATTTTTGTTATTGTACTCAATATTTAAGTTTCCCTGTGGTGTTGATTTCCTGGTCTGATCTATCTATTAAGGCTGATACTTACAGTAAATACAGTAGGATTCTCTGCAGCTGATTAGTAACATTCTACTATTTTAGAATTTAAATTAATGATATGAGTTTGTAGCTTAAGAATTAGTTATAGAATTAAGAACCTTTTAAAACTGATATAAGCTTCATAAAAAGATAACAGCAATTTATAGATTTAAATAATTCATTATGGATCTCTAATATTGGGGCTAACAAATCTATAAATATAGATTTATACCATTCAAAAGGAAAACTTTTGGGCCAGGGGCTTTCCCATTTTTATGAATTTGATTGTCTGTAATATCTCTTGAAGTTTCAAAGATGCTTTTAAAAAGTTTATGCAATCTTGTGATAAGAATTGAATATCAAACTTACTCAAGACGTTACTCATTTGCAGTTGATTTACCATATTATCAAATTTATAAACTTGCTTATAGAATTGGAAAAAAAATAATAGGTTCATTATCTTTGAGTCTCAATCCCTTATTTGTTAAAATTTCAGATTATTATTATTTCACTTGTTTTAAACGATGTACCAATAATTTACCAGCTTTTCACCAGAGTACCAATATTTTCAGTTTAATCTCTTCCCAAACAATTCAACTTGGTTAGCATAAAGATTACTCATCAGAAACTTGGTTTACATGAATGCCTGTCTCATAAGTTTGCACTGTGGGATTCCTTGTATCTGTCACTAACCATTATTTAACTGGCTTCCACCTTGCAATCTCTGAAGCCAAAATAATTTTTATATGTCCTGAAAGAAACACAAACACCTAAAAAAGCTTAATACATATTTAAATAGTATAAAGACATCTACATTCTAAGTTTACTCGTGAAAAAAAGCCTGATTTCTTAGGGATTTGCTTTTAAGTGAAGGTGGGAAATTGCAGCCATTACCCTAAATTCCAAATTATTGACTCCTTATATAATTGGTAACTATTCAGCAGTCCAGTTCTGAATTAAGTGTGCCTGAATTTTTTAAATTTCACTCACAAGTCAGTGCTTTGTTCAACAATAATAACAAGCCCTTGGGTTACTGAATATTATGCCATATCGCATAGCAACATTATTGGCTGAACATAGAAAATTGTTCATAAACATTGTATAATCATGATGAACCAGATATTTATCTAACTGATATTATCTTTGTGAGAACTTTGTTTCTCTTTGAGAGGAGAAAGAAGGGAAGATGTTGGATGTGTTAAAAACAATATTCAAGGTAGTTTATTGTTCAGATGCATTTCTGCAGCTGTAGAGTTGAAAAATAATAGCACATTGTATAATAAAAATATTACTGAAGCCTATTATCTTGATGTTGCAGGAAGTACCAGGGTGGATATTTCAAATAGTTACCGGTCTGTAGGATTTTAATGGTATTTATACACCTGTTCAGTTTTGGGAAGATAGGAAGTTTTCTTTTTCACATGTTTTCTGTAAATCCTCTTAATTGTTTGAGTAATATAGTCCAAAAATATTAAAATAGTTTACTGTTAGAAATAACTGGTCCTCCTGATAAGATCATTTAATTTTTAAAAAAATAATATAGACCAAATCTACTTGGTATTGGCTTTGAATGGAAGGCTTTATATTTTTCATGTTGGAATGAAAAGAAGGTAGATTTATAGATCAAATCCATGTTTCTTAAATAAATGTATCTTCTTAAAAAAATACCATATATGAAGAGGAGAAGGGGAGACAGCTCCTTTGTGTGTAATTTTTATGTAACAATTGTCCTGCCTTCATACAATATTAATATTTTATAATAATAGTTTTAAAGAAAACATCTTTCTTGACATAATAGGTCATTAGTAAAGCTTTACATTCTGCACTTAGAGGCGTGAACTTTAAGATTCAAACTGAAGAAACAAAATTGTACCATAGAGCATCATAGAGTTTAAAATTGAACCTTAAAATTCAAACTTTATACAAGTTGAAGAAACAAAAGTGTACCATAGAGCATCATAGAGTATGTTGAAAATATTTTGCAAAACATATGCTGTATTTCAATTTAAGTGTGTCTAACTTTAATCTGTATTTATGTGGATTAGTCTTCAGATCAAGTCAAATAATGTCAAGAATGGCAAATATGGATGATTTATGTAATACATAATTGAGCCAGATTTAATTATATTTATGTTTTCTGTTTGTAACTAATTCATGCTGTCTTTCTAACTGAGCTTGACCTAAATGATTAATAAAAAGTGCTTTGCTAAATGAACATTGTCTCCAGATACCATATTTTTAAACAAATCTTACTGCTTTTTTTTTAGACTTTGTTTTCCAAGATTATTCATATATTTAATTATATTTTTAAATGGTGTAAGGACTGGATTACATATTTATCACACATTAAGGTAACCCTAAGTTAAGATGTTTCACTAGGAAGTAGCTTGATGACCTCCAAGGTCCCTTCCAACTACTACTACTACTACTACTACTACTACTTTATTATTATTATTATTATTATTATTATTATTATTATTATTATTATTATTATTATTATTATTATTATTATTATTATTATTATTAAGAATAAATAAAAAAAATCATAAGCAATATACCTTGTCTATTAGGATTTGCCAACTGCAGCTGAAACCAATTCTGGAGATTCCACCTCCTCTAAAAAGAATATGTATGTCATAAAACATAAATGTATGTGTGTATACATACATAGTACACTTACCTATTATAATCTAAACTCTAAAAGGCAAGGACGGAGCCAAAAAACATATAAATTAAATTAACTACAGGTAGTTTTTGATTTACAACTTTCTGTTCCTAAATGAGGCAGTTGTTAAATGAGTTGTGGCTCATTTTACGCCCTTTTTGCCACAATTGTTAAGCAAATCACTATAGTTGTTAAGTGGATCATGCAGTCATTAAGAGAATCTGGTTTCTGCCATTCACTTTTCTTGTTGGAAGCTGGTTGGGGAGGTTACAAATGCTGATCCCATAACCCCAGAACAGTACAGTACAGAACAGTACAACTGTCATAAATACATGGCAGTTGCAAGCATCCAGATTTTGATCATATGAACATGCAGTTGTGTGAAAACCAATCATAAATAATTTTTTTCATTGCTCTGGTAAATTCAAGTGGTCACTAAACGAATGGTTGTAAGTCGAGGGCTACCTGTAATATTAATTTTAACCAATTGTCTCTGTAGTAAGTTACCCCATTATAAAATTAAGTGATTCCCTATCTGTATACTATGCAACTAACATGTCTTAACAACTTTTAACACAGAAGTATTCATTTTTAATTATGTGCACACATATACACACTCCCTTCCTTTGGGCAGAAGCAATAAAAATAATAAAAATAGTAGAAATGAGGTGAGGGAAAAGTGTAACTCACTTGAATGATAAGGAAAGGGATGAACAGATTGGAGAATTAGTCAAGGAAAATTGGTGAGAAGGGAGTGAAAGAAAGAAAAAGACAAGAGTTCTTCTGTATTAAAGTATCATAATAAGGATTATCTGCAGCCATTTACTTCCATCTATTTCTTTTCTAATTTTTTTTGTCAATGAATGTAAGACAACCTGCCTTCTCTGCCTTAATTCATAGGTAGTTATTTATGAAAAAAAATCTCTCATCAGAGAAATATGTCAGAAATATTAGAATTAATTTTGATGCAGTTAGGGAAAAGATGGACACAAATATGATTTTTAGACAATGTATCAGTTATAAATTCATGTGTTTGGTTTGTTGTTTATTTCAGTTCCTATTTCTGATGGATATTTCTGTCCCTTTGTTGATTGGTAACAATCAGAAATTGTTCTGTTGGAAATATTTAAAAGTTATGTGTACATGTAATACAAATTGGACAGCATTTGACCCTCCAGATGTGACTGAATAAATTCAGCACTTATCATTCAACATCATTAACTATTTTGGTCAGGTCTGATGAAAATTAAAGTTCAGCAATAACTAAGACACTAGGTATTTTGCATCTCTGTTTAACTTAAATAGCAGCACAGGTCTTTGACCTAGGAAAAACTCATTAGACCACTGTGTGTGCTATATCAACGTCTCTTTTTAACCAAAAATATAGTTTCTCTAGTGCAGCGGTTCTCAACTTATGGGTCGCGACCCCATTTGGGGTCGATCGACCATTTCACGGGGGTCGCCAAGCAAGGCTGTCTGCCATTTTTTCCCCTTTTCCGGTGGGTGCCTTACCTCCCTTGAGCTGGGCCAGCTGGTGATCGGCCTACTCCGTCTCTGCCGCTTGCCAGCTATGCCTCGACCGGCACAGGGGGCGGAACCACGCATGCGCGGCGCTCCCGGGCAGGGAAAGTCCTCGACTTACGACCGGTTGGGTAGTCCTCGACTTACGACCGGTTTAGTCCTCAACGTACGACCGGTTTAGTCCTCGACTTACGACCGGTTGGGGGTCGCAGCATTAAAAAGGTTGAGAACCACTGCTCTAGTGTATAGCAAAATAATCTAGCTTGTCTTAAGCGTACAGCATATTCTTTGTCTGAGTACCATTTGCCAGATATCCAACTCTTCATCTGTTTGTACAGAGTGCAGTTGATTACACTCCTTTAAGCACAATAACCTTTAATCCATAAACCTATTTTCAGAGATAATTAGCATAGC
Source organism: Protobothrops mucrosquamatus (assembly GCF_001527695.2). Lineage (NCBI taxonomy): Eukaryota > Metazoa > Chordata > Lepidosauria > Squamata > Viperidae > Protobothrops > Protobothrops mucrosquamatus. The sequence goes on along the minus strand of NW_015387794.1, from coordinate 366,280 downwards.
TTTAAAAAACAATCTTTTTTTTAAAAAAAAATCCATGTTCATTACCAAAATAGCTCTTGTCTATAATGTGTGCTAAGTGTTTGTATATTCTTTTTATTTTGTCCAATACTTCAGCAAAACTGTTTCTTTCAGACAACCTTATAAGGTGGTGCATTTTCATGACTTTTAAATATTGTGACTGTCTTTTTAGATGTTTCTGTGGCCTGTTTTGTTTGTGGTTAAAAACATAAGTGCTCCAAAACTGGAACGCCTTTTGTTTTGCCACTATAACTTGTCTAGTATGATTTCTGTAAGAGGAATTTAATCAGTATGGTGAAGCAGCTGAGACTGAAGCGTTTGTCATAGGCGTTTTACAGCTTTGATCAAAGATTTTTTAGATGGGTTTGAATTTAGGCTGCTTCTAAGGATGTGATCTGTGCGTGACATTTTTTTGACATGTGAGAAGATAAAACCAGCTCTTCATCTCTATCAGGATGCCTGCTGGTTTCTACATTGCATCATACCGTATTATAGTAACAGGGCAGAAATACTGGACTTTCCAATTATTAGACTTTATCAAGCTTTACCAAATAAGTACAAAGAGAAGTTTGTCTTTCAAACTAAAACAGTATTTGTAGTTAGAAGGGTTTTTTTTAACTTTAAGATAAATCATACAGAGTTACACAAGATTGGTATATATGTGAGGCTTCTAACAAAGGAACCAATAATGGTAAACAAGGTATCATATCCAGTCTGGATTCATCAAGGGTAACTATAATCCAACTGTCCAAGGAGATATTTTAGGTATCATTTCAGATAATACCCTAGGAGGGAGCTTTGAGATAGGTCCATTGTTCCCTTGGGGCAGAATTCTTCTCTAAGTCAGTGGGAAAACTGGGCTAATTTCCAGATTTAGAGAGCCGGAAAGTACAATGACAAGCAGTTATTGGGTAAAAAAAAAAATAGCATAGGTTTTTATCTGAAATGTGCTTTTTGACAAGGTAATTGGACTTTCTTATTTTTCTTTGAAAATATTGTTGTTCAGTTTTGACATATATGGCCTCTTTGACCCCTCTTTCAAACCAGCGGTTGGGATTTGATAAAGCTCCTCCATAACAGACAAAGAAGAAAACAATTAACGAAGCAACGTTGTCATTCCATACGTTGCGGGAATATCGAAAAGCTCAGGAGGATCTTCAGCCAACACAACATTGGGGAGGGATATGATATCATCTATCTCCAGTCTACAACACAATCCTTTCAGCAGTTCCAAGAAGGCTTTGCGCCACATCCATTTGCATTACTCAGGTGACCCTGATGGCACAGATAAACCTCCAGGTGGCCTCAATGACTCTCTAAAAGAATGCAAATGACCAGCTGAGTGCAAGGAGTGCATTCCTCACCATCCAGGCAGAGCTGAAGAAGCTTCTTGGATGAGAAGCGAAATGTCTTCAAAGAAAAACAAGAAAGTCCAGTTGCCTCATGAAAAAGCACTTTTGGGAGAACTATGACTGGGATGACTAAGAATCTCCATAGACATAGATTGTTATGAAATGGACTTCTTAAAAATGAAATCAAGCTCCCATACGTTCACCTCTCAGAGTCCAGTTTATCAAAATTGAACTTTACATGCCAACTGATTTGGTTACTTATGGATCTTGCCATAAAGATGTATATGATTTAGGCTTTGCTTTTTATTGAGTGTTTTCATTTTCTTGGATTATCTGGATTTCTCCTTGAGCTTCAATTCTCTCTGGTTGAAGTTGGTTAAAATTGTTGCACAGAAAACTGTAGTTATCCAGAACTTCTGCATGATAACTGCTATAGTTCTGGCCTTAGCTTGTTGTTGGTTACCAGCTTGTACTTATTTGCAACCTTCTCTGTTGGCTTCCCACTGAAGATAAGATAAGGAACTGGGTATTAATGCTCACTAGATAAGATTTTTTTTTTTAAAAAAACCCCCATGTTATCTATGTTGCGAGTTTGACACCACTGTTCTAGACTGAAAGAGAACTTCCAGTAAGGCACTCAGATACATTGGTAGCTGCTTAACTATTTATAAACTTTCTTCTCTGATAGAACCTTACCTGCTACTGTATTAGTATACATTAGCTGGTTTTCAATTACCTAATTACCTAATTGTATTAAGTGTCAGATAAAGCGAGGACTTGAACTCTTACAGCATTTATTAGTTTATTAAATGGACTTGCTGTTTTTTACAATGATTATTCACTGTGTATAACCAGTTTCACTCTGATAATAATAATAATAATAATAATAATAATAATAATAATAATAATAATAATAATAATAATAATAATAATAATAAAAAAGTTGGAAGGGACCTTGGAGGTCATCTAGTCCAACCCCCTGCTCAGGCAGGCGGGGTCATCTAGTCCAACCCCCTGCTCAGGCAGGAAACCCAAGCAACCCATATGCTTGAAAATATTCATTTAATCTAACCCAAGAAAGATCGCAGAGTTGATCATTAAAATGATCAAACTGTTACTAGCAATTTCTGAACAGGTTTCAGTGGGTGACCATGATGTGATACCCATGAAACTCCATATTAAAAATATTTAAGATTTATTGGGCCTCATTGTGCTTATATAGATCAGACATGTCAAACTCGCACGATGTATCAGAACTTTTCCCCCATTGCCGGCAATGGGGTGGGCGTGGTTTCCTCGTGACGCGACCGGCCCATGGGCCGGCAGTTTGATACCCCGATATAGATAATAATAGAGAAAACTGCTGAGAATATGAATAGCCAAGAAAACAAACAAATGGATTATCAAAAAAATCAATTCAGAGTTCTCATTCAAGGCACAGGTAAATTATTGTATATTGGACACATACAAAAGCCTAGTTTTCTGGCGAGGTGAAAGAAAAAGAAAATTACCAGCAGCAGATGATGGACACAAGTACAGTGGTAATGGGTTTACCATTTAAGGACCTGAAGGACCAGGTGAGAACTGTCATGTAATCAATCAGTTACTAAAACTGTTGTGGAATATTTCATGTACATTATTCAGTCTAAATTTATGAAGGGAATCAGCTCTGGGCTGTAGAAATCCAGATGAACACTAGATGGCAGCAAAAAGACCTATAAAAATCTTAATTGTTTTCTGCCATGTAGAAATCATTAAGAATTTTGCAGCACAGACTCAACATCCCTAAATATAATAATACAATACAATATAAAGCTATTCTATTTATTATTGCCACTCAATTTTAGTTGTATAGTAAATTTCATCTGAATTTGTTTATGTTTGTAAGATAAACTTACAGTTTTGAAAGTTGCTGTGCAAAGAGCAAAAACATATGCTGGATATAACAATCTATTGGATTATGTTTGGATTATGATCATGCCACGGATATCCTTTTCTCTACATATACTGTATGACAGCACATGAGTAATATGTAAGAATATTTTTTTTTTATAAGTTGTCTTTGGTAAGTTTCAGTGGGAATTCATGCTAAACAATTTTTACTTATAGAGAAGAAATTAGATTGTATTGCCCACTTTTTTCATATTTTTTTTCAGGCTAAAATATAGTACTGCTAATTTGCTTGAAAGGTCTCTAACATTCTAGATTCACGGGTGGGTGGTTTTTTTAATAAAAAAATAGCTTGTTTCTCTACATTTCTTCTAGACCATAGGTAGGCAACCTTGGCTCTTTTATGACTTGTGGACTTCAACTCCCAGAATTCCTGAGCCAGCATGGCTGGCTCAGGAATTCTGGGAGTTGAAGTCCACGAATCATAAAAGAGCCAAGATTGCCTACCCCTTTTTCTAGACTGAAGTAGAGCTTCCAGTAAGGTATCCAGTCCATTGGTACATACCTAAATGCATATCTAGAGCCATATATATCTTTTGATTATATGACATTGTACACAGTACAGAAAAAATAGTAAGAAGTAGTAAGCAAAAGATTTTAAAGACAGTAAGATAAAGAAATTAGATAAAACTTATTTATACCATTAATTATATCTTTCTATATTTTTCTGTCCTTGCAGACCATCTTTGCTTCAATGTCAACAATGTTTTATTTAAATTTTTTACTTCTTTGTTAATAAAAATATTCCAATGTTAGTTATATTCAGCCACAACTTTTTCTTCCTCTCAGTCTATGTACTTCTTGATATTATGTAATTCAATCCTCATTAGTTCTCTCTGTGCAACCAAACCAGCTGAAAATACTTATTTTACCCACATTTGTATTAAATTCATATTTATTCACTGTGATTCATTTTTGATCCTATTGTTTTTCCGTACATACTTCATAAGTAACTGTTTCATACTAAATTCAACTTTCATATTTCTTCAACTATTTCTTTCACATAATAAAATGAGGAGAAGCACACCATTTCATAGTACCATTTCCTTTTTTAAGACAATCCCTTCCAATAGCCCTTTCTGCCATCATGAAAATGCACATCTTGAGCATATCTCTATTTCCCCTTATTTAGTATTTTTTAAAAACATACACAGATTCATTTAATTTGTTTTTTAAAATTTTTGCCAGTTGTGTATAATCTACAATTCAGTTCATTTTCCCTGTCAAACATAACTGGGTTGGTCTTTGATACATTTAATTCAGATCCATTGTGTCATCAGACTGTCTAATTGCTCAAATAATTTGGCTTCCCAGTTAGCTACAAGATAGAATTACACATACATTTTAAGTCCAGAATCAAAGATACCTCAGGGTTCAAATTTTTATTAGTTTATCAAAATATAAAATACAGAAATAAAGTCACATAAAAATAATGGGAAAATAGGGGAGAAGAAGGGAAAAGGGAAAAAGTGTAGGGGAAAGGGGAAAAGAAAAGGAAAAACATTTACTTCCAATTTTATTTGGCGCAGTAGAATAAGGTAGTAACATACAATTTCAGCTTTTTACTTTTACATACTAATATATGCTAACCATTTTTATAACAACAAACCTATCTAATCAGCAAAACTCAAAATCAAAGTTTCATTTTTTCCTCCTTAAACACAAAGTCCAAAAGCAGTTTCCAAGAAGAAAGAAAGTTAATTGTATTCTTTAATCAAAGCAGTCCATTTAGCCATCTCTGCTAACTCCATCAACTTTTGCAACTATTCATCCATTGTGAAAATCGAAGTACCCTTCCATTTTTGTGTATAGAGTTTTCTTGTTGCTGTCAGCATATATCACATCAAAATTCCATTTTTTCTGGTTCTTTATCCATTAAGCCCAAAAGAAAAGTCTCTGGTTTTATGTTTACTTTAAGAACCTTCTGAATTAAGATGTGAATCCTACTCCAAAATTTATTTGCTTTATCACATTTCTTCTTTACATTTACATTTCTAGCATTCATGCATTCTTGACAATTTATTTGGTATTAGATACCAACAACACATCATCTTACATTTTTTTTTCTTTTAAATTATAATTTAATATAAATGTTACACCTTTCGTCCATATATTTTCCCATTGTTCAAGCTTTATATTATATCCATTTTTTTGCCCACTGAATCATAAATTGCTTCATATATTTATCCTCCAAGTTCAATTCCAATAACAATGTATAAACCTTAGCAATAATATGTTCACAATCAAGACATCTCAAATATGATGATAAGCATTTATTTATATTATTTTATTAAACAAATTTATATAGCTGCCCAGCTCACATAGGTGACTCCACATAGTTTACAACATTTAATTCCCTATATGCTTGTCCATAAATATATTAAATAACCAAGAGCTTATCAATTAATAATATCTAATTATTCTCAGTTCTGTGTTGAGTAATTCCTTAAGCAATAGTTTATTTTCACACATGGTTTGCTTCTATAACATGCTACTTTTGCAGTATTTACCGACAGATTTCAACTTCAGCACTTTTTGGCTAGTATACCATAAGTGCAGCCATAGCCCAATCATACACCATGCTTGCTGTTTTATCATGGTAATATCTCTAATTTAAAGACTGTCTTACAAGTCATTGTACTGTTATTCATATCCCATCAAATAAGAGAGATAGGCTATATATACACAAATACACACAATTAAGAATAAAGATTTAAATCTTATCAAATCAAAGAATTTTGAAAACAATAATTGTATTCTGATTGTGTGACCCATTAGTACAGTATATTCACTGATGAGAATTGGATGTAGCAGGAAAATTCTGTAGGGCGCTTTGACCATATGAATTTAGGTGATTATATATACAAGGGATTGCTTCAAATTAATCTAAAGTAAACTAGTATTTCCAGTTTCATAAATGGAACATTGACTTTCAGCTAATTATTTGACAACTCGGGATCTCAAAATGTCACACTAGATGTCCAGGGAGTATTGTGTATCACAAAATGTCACTGAGAGTCTGAGAAGGATTTGTGGCTTTGCACCTTAAAAGAGAGAAGAATGATTGAAGATTAAAGGTTAATAGTCATCTGATTCATGGAGCTCTGATGCTGATAAGCAGGTTTTTCACTGAAGTGGGCAACCTTTGTTATTCTGAGACCTACATGGTGTGCCAAGCTGAAGGTTGCCCATATGCATCAGTTTGTGCAAAAGTATTTTCTTTCCTATCCCCAGCCTTGTGACCAAAAGCAAACCAGCAGATTCCTGCTCATATTACAAATAGGAAATCAGTGATCCATGTCTTCTCAGACGTGATGAGTAGATAGGACTTCCCACAGTTTAAAAGAGATAAATAAAATTCCCTACATCTTCACAAACTTTGTTTTTTTAATGGAAAATCTATAGCAGTGGATTTTTGCATATCTACAATTATAGGAAATATGAAAGGATAACAAATATAAATGACAGTGTTTCATAAATATAACTCTGAAGAAAACTGGACATAATTCAGGATTTGAAATATTTCCATACCTTATTTTCCTGTCTTTTTTTACATTCCAAGAAAAGGCATTAAAACTTTTACATATAATTATTTCTGAATGCTATGAGGGCTGGTGTAGGAGTTGCTAGTCAGTCTCTGAAAATAGCCTTTGCAGAAGTCCTGGAATCTTTTGCTCACATGTTGTGGACTAAGAGTGGAAGAAATTGCCAACAAGTATACAGTATTTTTATAAGAGTCTTTAGAGCCCTCATGTTTCAGATCAGAAAAACTACCTTAGAATATTCTTGCCATAAAGCCAAAGAAGCAACCAAACATTATACTTTGCCACGTTGCCAAAACTCGTATGTGGATTATATTTAACCTATCACTCAAGAAAGTTATGCATAGGGATCTAAAAGACATTTTGCTGACAGAACAGGGTTGTATCAGACTTCATGCACTTGATTCTTGGCATTGGGAAAGGAATGAAGGGCACCACAAGTGCAGTTTGGAAGCACATCCTCAAATGTTTAATTATTTTATCCCATATTTGATTGTCCTGAAAGATTTATACTTGCCCAAATGATTCCCATTTGAACAGGAACATTTTGATATAAATTAGACCACTGTTTGAAAGAGAAACTTCTATTTCTTACCATGTCCCATGACTGGAGCCAAAAATGACAGAAATCTTTTACGTGGAACCAGCTACAATTTAAACTGGATACTATATGTTGACTATGCATTCTTGCATAAAGTCGTTTTTGACTAGAAAGGTGGCTTATCTTTTCCAGATGTGACAATGTAACTCTTTGGTTGCTTTAGTCATATCATAAAAAAGAGAAATATGACTGAAATATTCCAAAAAATTCCAATTCCAAAATTGGTGTCCTCAAAAAACCTATGCCAAAGGATTGAAATGAAGTAGTTTTGTTTTGTGTCTTGTGGTTTAGTTTGTGCCCATAGTTATGTAATTAACATTTCCAATATAGGGTATGCTAAACACCTTTAATGAAACATTTTCATATTTGTTTGGAATAAAAAAAATTTTTTTTGTTTTTTGAAACAAAAAATAAAATTATCCTCTCATAATTCTCCCCGCCCTTAAATAGCTCTCTGAACCAGGGTTGGCTAGATGCTCCCACTTTCTGAGGCTAACCTCTTCTTATCCCACCTATAATCTTTCAAAAACTTTAAGGTCACTTCTGCAGATTCATTTATAGAAAAAAGGATATCCCTTGCATTTATAGAAAAATGCAAGGGATATCCTTTCTGCAATATCCCTTGCATTTCTGCAAAAGGGATTTCTGCTCTGAAGGCAAGAAAACAGTACTATTTTTTTACCTTGAAGTTACTTCCTTATCTCCTTAAGACAGCCGAGTAATATACTGAAGTTAGGATGAAAACTTATACTAATTTTCTTTAGTATCCAGGTGGTTCTTCACCAGTAAAACTATGCCATGTCCATTGGTCAAGGAGAAAGAAACCCTGGCTCATTTCTTTTTTGACCACCAGTGAGACTTGTGCATCTACTTTACTTTCACTTCTGCTGTTTTGGGCTTTCCCCACCTACCAAATGGATTAGGTTAGAGTTAAGGTTGACAGTTAACCTCTGCAAATTTATGTACCCATACCTTAATCTTACTAAGGAGATTGTAGCAATTATATATGTGCCAGGCAAAACCGTTTTGAAAACGAGACTTAGCATTAGTGGCGGGAGAAAATGAGCAAGAGCCAAAGTCCTCCCTACTGTGGCATAAAAGAAAAGACAAAGCAAACATTAGTGTTTTCCTCACTTTTACTTGGAATTCTGAAGTACAACAGATCCTGAATGATTTGCAGAGCAAGGTAGCAGACATACAGCCTGGGCTGTACAAACTGTCTCCCATGTGGATCTGCCACAGAATGCTTTGCCTGCAGAGAATAAGGTCTGTCAGTTGTTCCTCAGCCAGATGCCATTTCTTTAGATTTATTTATAGAGAAAGTTAGCATAACATTCATTCAGTACAGTATAGCAAAATACCAAGAGGGAAAAAAAATGTGTGATTGAAGTATTATATCCCCTCTGAGCCCCTGGAAGATTTTTCAGCTGTACCATTTCTCTAGATTTATTTGAACAGAAAATTGCCATGACATTTCTTCTTCTTTACAAAGAGTTTAATTGTCCAATGATTGAAATCTTAAGGTTATTATCATTCAATTATGTATGGGTAGCATTGCTTTTCTCTAATGCTCCATTGGAATGTTTTCATCTTTTGGAACACAGAAAAACTGCATTTCACCTCAAATGATGTTATGGACCTGACTATGAGTTTAGTCAAGCCACTTGTGCTGTAAAAAAATTCTTAGGGTTCCCCCCCCCCCGCCCACCAAAAGCAGGCTTAGACGCATAGAAGGCCTCTCCCATGTGACAAAAAGGTTAAAAAAGAGTTTGTAGTCTATAAGCTTTTATAGCTTTGAAGGTCAGTACTAACATCTTAAATTATGCCAGTAAGCATTATCAGCCAGTACAAATCTTTCAGTACGAGAAGCATATGATTCCTGTGTGCTGTACCAGATAGTATGCAAAACATGGATAACTATTGACAAACTTCACTGGTTCAGCAAGAATCCTACTGGGGCATAAAGCACTAACGTCGCCATGGGTAAATTCACAGTGATAGCTGAACACCAAGGAGAATTCATAGAATGAGAACTAGAGCTTTCCATCCTAACCCCCTGATTCTCACTCCTCGACCCTATTTCTTATTTATTTAATAATGCTTGTATTTTGTCTGATTTTAATTTCAATTTAATCTCCTCCTTTAGCCTATTATCAAATTTAGGCAAGGATACTAATTAAATGCTAAGGTGCAATACATCTGGGTTTCATTAGCATGCTGATGACATGCCATTCCCAATAGTTTCATGAAGATGTGGAACAATATGGAAGAGAAAATTGAACCCTAAATGGACACCATCTGCCAGCAGCTTTAGTCTCATAGCTGCAGCTTCTAAGGGTAGTTTAGTAGAAGGATTGAGGTTTTATTAAAATAGTGTCATGAAAGCCCAGTTCAGCCGGAAGATCCAGAAGGATATTATGGGTGCTCAATTGCAAAATCCATGGCTGAGCCATATTGTATATGTCGCATAAATAATTTAAGGTGGCAGAACACAATGGAAATTTATGGAATAAAAGAAATATTGTACATTTCTGGTAAAAATTGAAATTTTGAATGGCTTGAAAATCAGCATGCAATTGTGATTTGTGAAAAAAAAATATAAAACAAAAAATTGTCACAGGTTTTGGGGGAAGGAAGGACCAAATGTTAAGCTTTATAATTAATAAAGTTCTTTAAAATATATAAAGCTTAGTATTAACAAAACAAAATAATTAAGCCTTAATTTAAAACCAGCAATATGAATTATATGTCTTTGAGATTTTTCCAATATAGTAATATTTGATTTAATGGACTGTTGATTTAATGGGCTATTGGTGGAGGAAAACATGTTCATTAAACCTGAATTATGTAATTACTCCAAGGATAAAAATAATTTATTAAATTTATGTGCCATGCAACTCACAGTGACTTTATTAACAGTACTTTTTAAAACTTACCTTTGTTCTTCTCCTTTCCAACAGTCTTGAACAGGTCAAGCAGAAAGCAGTTAGAATTTTTTCCTCTTGCCAATGACGTACTCCAGATTGCCACCAGGAACAATAAATCAGGAATTTGGTCTTTGCCATTCAGCTGATTAGATGACTGATAGGGACCAAAATAGTTAGATTTCTACCATTAATAGCCTAAGGAAAACAACAATTACTTTCCTGCTGGTCAGCTGATTATGCTGCTCAGTGGCCAGTGGTGAATTTGACTAAAATTTCCTGTAACTTATGAGGCCTATATTATATATATATGAGTATACGCTTATGTCTTTACACAGTCCTATGGGTTAACCTTTCTCCAAAATTCTCCTCATAATCTGTAATCCCCTATAGGACATGGCATCCCCTATATGTTTAGGAAACTTGGATTTTTCAGATTCTCTATGAACAAAGAGCCCACTTTTTATTGTATAGTTGTCTCATTCATCAGAAAGGAAGAGATTCTATCTATTGTGCAGCAATTTCATTTTTAAAGGAAAATATATTTGTTGCTCAAAGTTCTTAGCTTCATCTAGAAACACCCGTATAAAACAGCAAGTCCAATTCAGTACACAATATTATAATTTGCATATAATTTGGACTATAAAATAAAATAGATTTGGTCTAGTGGTTAGAGTTTCATATTCTCAAAATATGACAAAGAAAACAGGATGGACTTGTCCATATACTCTCCAGGAATCAAGAGTGACCTGCAGGCATTAAGGGAAAAAAACAAAAGCAAATAAGATACTCTCTAATGATGTTTAGCATGAAACTAAATTCCGACCAAAGGAAGTTAAGTGAAGTGTGTGTGTATGTGTTTGTGTGTGTATTTGTGTGTAAATTTTATCAGAAGTACTGGTTCCTCAATATTGCTATAATATCTTGGGTTCCTCTATTATATGGGAATCATTGAATCAAACTTAAATCTAAGGGACTATCAACAGATACCCTTTAAAAGCATGGTTCATTACTAGGTATTTGTAGATGGGTGAAGTGGATTTATTTTCTTGCATATCACATGGTTGCATATAGATTTATGCTTGTGGAATAGTGTTATACATAAAATGTCATGTGAAGTGCCTGCTATGTATGATCTACACTAGATTGAAATATTTTAATTAGATTGATTTATTGTGCTGAAATACTATTTCAGTATTGTGACTATTGTGTTTTCACATATTATATTATTTAGATGGCATTTTCTGGAAACATTTTGACATCATTAATTTATTTGTCACATTGTGGAGTGAAATTGGATTTTTCCATATAGCAAACAGTAGGCTACTATGAAAATATAATGCTGTGCAATTTAAGATATGAGACTAAAATTGTGCTTAGATGTCAAAGAACAGTAAAAAAAAATACACGCTCTCTTCAGTTTTGCTCTCTTGTGTGAGTAGTATTTCATATTCCATTATAATAAAATGACTGTCATTCTAATTTATGTTGTTTTGACTCTACATTGGATTCTTTAGGAAAGAGAGCCTCCTAATACTATAAGTGTTCAGAAGTCTTCATGGGAAAATTTGTTTTCTTTTTAATATTTGCGTATAACCTGTGATTTTTACATGCCTGATGAAGCAAGAGGAGCACAGTTGTTGATTATATACTTAATTTATTTTGTCAACAGATATAGCAAGCATGGTTTTTGTCTCTTCAGTTTTTGAATGATTGTGGGTAGAATGGTTATTTAAAAGTTGGCTAGATTTTAAGATTAACAATTTTGATGTTTAGTATAAATAGAAACTATCCAGTAATGGGAATATCTGCATAACCTGAATATGAGAATTAGTTCTGATCTGCCTTAAAAAGACTTTAACACCCCCCCTCCTTTTTTGGGTATCTTTGACTCAATGTTGACTTCTGGCAACACCCTGACTAAGCTGAAGTTTTCTTGGCAATGCTTTTCAGAAGTGGTTTGCCATTGCCTCTTTTGTAAGGCTGAGAAAGACTGACTGGCCTAAGGTCAGCCAGCTGGGTTTGTGCACAAGGTGGGATTAGAATTCCAGGTCTCCCAGTTTTTAGCTTGCTGTTTTAACCACTATATCAAACTGGCTGTCTTTTAATCCTTCTAGCTTTCTTAATCCCCATAGCTCACTCTTTATTATTGTATGCATAAGTTAGGGTTTTATAAAATAAACAATATATAGTCAATATTTATCTAAATGAATATGTTTACCAATAAATGACTATTTTAAGATAGACTCTAGCTATTACTACTTAAGAGATATTTGGAAAATGTACACCTGACTGTTCAGCCAAGTTATTAAGTAACAGACTTATTACAGTCTTGACTACTTAATGGGCAGATCACATGTTTCAACTATTTCACAGATATTTTTTTGGGTACTAACTGCTAATTTTGGAACATGGATATAATAAAACATATTCTATCACATATATTTGGGCTTGCAAAATTAAGTGGCATTTTCAGCCTTAATGGTGATTTCTATTATTTCTTCAGAAGTCAAAAGGATGCTGTTTTACTGTTAATAAACTTGTTTTTATATGCTGTTGTCAATTTGTATACTTGAAAAAGGTACATATAATACTTTTTTGGGAATGTATTTAAATTTTAAAATATTTAAAGTCCTGTTTTAATTCCAATGAAATCATACAGATTTTCTAATATAAATGTTATGGTTTCGTTCAATTGACCCTGATCATGGTTCTTATCAAAATGAAATTGTTTTATATGACTTTATTATGAGATGTTCATTGTTTTGTTTAATGATAACCCTGGATGTGCATTTCTAGATAAATTTGTCAAGATATTGTATTTTAAGACATGATGGCTCAAATAGTTTTTTTCTTTTCAAAATATTTTAACTATCTTTGATGTAAGTTTTAATCCTCCCTTAGGCATGGAAGCCAGCTGGATGACAAGGGTCAGTCTCTCATTCTCAGCCCAGCCAACCTCACAGGTTATTGTGGGAAAAATAGGAGGCAGAAGCATTGAATTATAAAAATAAAATGATATGCATCAAATAAATAATAAATAAATAAAATTAATACCAGATTAACCTACTGAAATTTCCTTTTCCGATAAAGCATAATTTGTTATGCAAATTGATGTATAAAATTGTGCCAATTAAGAGCTTAATTGAGCAAATAGTTAAAAATTTCTAATGAAAGGCAGTTAAGTTAAATAAAGTTACTAATATTCAGCATTGGTACTGTATCTAGATACCTTTGTTAGCTGAAACAGTTGATATACAGTAACTTACTTGAAAGATTAATGTGCAAATATAAGGAAATGTGAGGCTAAATCTTGCAGTCTACTGTGAATTAATCTGGTAGTAGATGCAGAATTTTTTTAATATGGAGAATAGCATTTTAGACAGCCTCTGCTGCCCTCTCCTGCTGATGATACTTACCTGGGTTTTGGCTTAGGACAAAATATATGGCTGGTCAATGGATAAGAGATTTTGGCCGAGAAAATGGTAAGAGGGCTGCCAGTATAATTTCTAAAAGCAGTAAATGTTCCAGAAGCTGTGGAGTAATGTTGGGAGACCTGTTTATGTGTTTTAAAATCTAAAATAACCTTGTGCTGATGAATTTATATATTTAAGTCTCCTTACCTATATGAATTTGTATTGTCTGTACATCTGGTTTTTCATAATGCTTCACACAGATTACTTAATTTCTTTTGTTACAATTCCTTCAATATAATTATCCTTCTTACTATAGGTATATGAATACATAAAGAATAGTAAGTGCTGATTATTATTTCTGTAATTGTATGGTTACAGATTTTATTATAGCTATTCAATATGTTTGATTTCATTAGAATAAAAGAAAGCTCAAAAATACAGAGAGAAATGTTTAGCTTGTTTGTGTGTAAAGGCAATATATGAGTCTATAATGTATATGTTGTCTGTGTTACATATGTCACTATCTTCTGTTTTTGAGAAAATGCAGAACAGATTTGAAAATTACTTGGAAATTATTTCACAGAGTTTGCAGGAAAATGACTATGAATAAGACAATTTAAGAAAAGTAAAGTATTTAAGGATAACGTCTTAATCTTCTAAGTGTTTGTGTTTATACAAATACGCAGTGCTTTTTTTGTCATAGAACTCACCGGAATGGAGCTCCAGCACATTTTTTTGACAGATTTTCCATGTTTTAAAAGTAACTTTTGAAAATTTGATGTTTGGTCCACCTGGACTTGAATCACCCTGTCGAGCATAGCAGGCCGGCAGCAAAATCATTAAAATGGTGCATGTGGTCTGCTTGTGTGTTGAGTCCAATGCATGTGTACTTTGTCCGGCTGCTCGGCTTGTGTCACTGCTCGGCTTGTGATTGGTCATGTGGTTGCGCGCTGAGTGCTTACTGCAGGCGGCGACCATTATGTTTCGTTACACAACTCACGTGTGGGTGTGTGTACAGTGATTGACTACGTGAGAAAGGTAAATAAAAGATTAACAAGATGTAAGTTGTTACAAAAAAAGCACTGCAAATATGCCTTTTGTATCATTTCGACAAGCATATTCTTGACATACAGCTATTAATAGTTCAGTATTGTGAAAAATTAGTGTGAAGCATATATGGAAACAATCTATAAATTGTATATAAATGTGTTTATCTATCTAGATTTATTTTATATATATATATATATAAATAACATTTAGGTAGAAACTTGCAGCTTCCTGAAAATTATTTCCTAATTTAATGCTAACAAAATAACTAGAGAGGCATTAAACTTCATAACATTATCAAGAGTTTGATGATATCTGTAAAGTCTTTCATGTCTCAGTTGGATATTTGTAGAGCTGCCTTCTGTTTCTGTTTCTTATTGTTTCTGCTTTCCTATAAAATTGGACAGGTTTGGCATGTTCTGAATATATATCAATTTCTGAATAGAATTGTGATGCAGTAGACCTAGAAACTGGAATAGCTTTAAAATAAGGGCAATGAAATTTATTGAGAAACTGGAAACTAAGTCTTAAAAAAAGAGTTGTTCCACAAGATGCAGTTTTCACTCTATTTCACCAATGCTCCACAAATCAGTATGAAACTGAACTTAAATTATCTTCATTTTTGTTCACCTCAGAATCTTGGGAACAGGTAGTACACACTACAGCCGATCAGTTCTCTCTATGACTAACCAATAAGAGATTTGTAAAACAGTGTCCTGCCTCCAGACCCCCACAGCTTCTGCACTAATTATAACAGCAATGAAATAATTATATCTTCCATCCCAGAAAAAAGGATAACTTTACTAACTTTACTTGTGATTTTAGATCAGAATTACAAATTTGAAATGTGCAGCAGTTCTAATCCTTCAATCTTTGGGGACCCAAGAGTACAGAACTGATAAGTTTTCTTCTTACTTAAAACTATTTAAAGCTATTTTTGAAATGACACTGACAAATTGACAGTTAAGTTGTCTGAAAATATTGTAAATGCTGTGTTTAGCTGTGCTTTCTGAAATATAGGCTTGAAGCATAAAATAAAACTTATATTTATAGTTACAGTCACCACAGTATGTTCTTGCCTAATTCTGTTTTTTTAAACAGAATATGCCCGTAACAGAGAAAAGACATCCACAGAATAAAGCAAGAGGAACTGAACTTTGTATCCAAATTAAAAAAAAAAATCTAAATTAGTGGAAATATGTTTTGTCAGGATAGAGTCATCATCTCTGATTTCTTATGTATTTCTGAAATTATTTTCTGAAACTAACTGTCTAAAACTATTTACTGCTTGGAACAAAATAGTCACAATATGGAGAACTCAAAGAGTAAATTATTTGTCTTTTTTTGCCAGCGCATAGAACAATAATTTTTGCTGCCTATAACTCACAATGCCAGTAGATTCTGCAGCAAACTTTATTTGGGTATACTATTTCTAAGAAAGGATTAATGGATCCTAATCTAAAGCTTTTGATTATCTAATAGGGAACTATCAGTTCTATTGTCCACCCTTTAGTGTTTTTTGAAGTAATTTTGATAGACCACAAAAATCAAGATGGAAAGAAAGACGGGGGGGGGGGGGAATCTGATATTTCTTAGCAGCATCACCTATTTTAAAATTAAAATTGACCATTTAGGCCACTGAATGCAACCCTTCTTAATGTAGGACTTCAAATTAAAAGCTACTATATAGATGGCTGTCCACCATCTGTTTGAACATGGCCACTTAATGGAAGCCCACCAACTCTGGTTATTTAGTTCCATTATCAAATTATTTTTACTGCTAGTAAATGTTTCCTAGGATTCAATTAGAATGTGGATAACTTCTGTATAACATCACTTTAGGTACTGGAAGAGTACCCTAGTCTTTTCTTCTTAAAGTTAAACATTACAAGATCAGTCAATTTCTTTTCATAAAATGTACTTCTGAATCTGTTCCAGTTTATCCTATGCTGAGAATTAGACAAATTACTCAAAAGTTTTATTTTACAGGTACAGTTACTCAGTCAGGTAATGCTTCTCTTTAGCTGGCATTTGTTTTTTGTTTTCTAAATGAAGAACTTTTCATTTGTTAAATGTTATTTTGTAACTTTCAACCAATTTCTGTAAACTATTTAGAATAGATTATATTTAATTTCTCTTTTCTAGGATATTAGCTATCCTTACCTAAATTTGTGTCACCTGCAAATTTGAAAAACATTCCCTCAATTAAGTAAATGATCCAAAGTTGCTTATGCCATTCCTTCTTGAAAGTTTACCTTTCTTTGATTCTGCTATATTCTTATGTATTTGAAGAAATCCAGTAATTGAAGAATATATGGTTTAGTGTGATTTATTCAACAAACCATTAATATTTTATATGAACCTAGGTGATAGATATAAAAATATTTACTTTTTAGTATTTCATTTCATAATTTTGATTAGAGATCCTAGCTTTCATGGAAAGTTGGGATAAAACTGACATTTGATTGAGGTAGTGGTAAACTTGCCATAATATACCCAAACTGATCAATATTATGACCTTAACAATAGCAAATAGTTCTTCAGGTGATATAGCACAAGTGGACTGGTAGCCAAGACTATTTTTTCTTTACCTTATTAAAAAAAAGCACCCAAAACCTTAGTCAGTTAATGACTATAGCATAAGGAATTGTAACATAGAATGTAAGGGTAATAAAAGTTGGAGAGACTGAATTAATGAATAAAAGTAAAGAAAAAGTTGTAATAGATTTGAATGAAGATGAATTGCTCTTGTGAAACGTTGATGTATGGAAGTGAAGATTTAAGTAAAATATTAACAAAATTAGAATGTATGTAGATTATTTCTGATTGATATGAAAATTGGAATGAATACATTGGTGTTAGTTCCATGTTAAGTTGCATTCCAATGAATGGTGATAATGAAAGAACTATGGGATATGTTTTGGGAAAATATATTCAAAAATTCTGAATTATCGTGATCTGAGAGAAAAAGTAATTCTCTTAATTGATATGAATGAATGGATAGAACAAGATGATTTGGATATTCAGAAACCCCCAAATAAATTAGAAAGGTGGCTTTTTGATGACTATCTGCTTAGGTATACCTGTTCCTTTCAGATATCTGATTTAAGCATATGTCTATCACTAAATATATTTGGCAAAGACATAAAAATAAACCTACAAGCACTGTACCACTTATGAAGAAGAATTGAGAAAGATAGTAAAGAAAAAGTGATGAGACGTGGGACAAACCATTTGTAGTTGTGTCAAGAGGTCATCTTGCATAGAATTGAAAGAATATGAAAGAAATGAAATATGAAATGAAACAAAAAGAAAAAGTGAAAGTAGAACATCTACAGGAAGAGAAACTATGGGTGCTGTGTGAAAAAGTGAAAATGACTGCTGCAAAAAGCAGATATAAAAAAGAGATTATATAATGTGTGCAGAGACAAAAAAAGTTAATTCCAAGTAATATAGTCAAAGAGCAAGGAATGTTTAACATGAAAAGGTGAAAAGAAAATGCTGAGTCATTTTGTTGAAAATTAAACAATGTCTTGCTTTTGTAAAATAGTGAGGGAATGCTGGGAGAAGATTTCTATACATTTATATGGGAATAATAGTGATATGTTAAAAAATAGAATTGACATCTTATATAGGTTATTGTTCAAGGTGAGGAAAATATTTTTAGATTGTAGAAAAGATATTTGTAGATGCTGTGCCATTTGATGAGCCAGTTTTGTATAGAGGATAAAGACACTAGGTCAGAAAGTGGGAGACCCTGAGTTCTAGTGCTTCCTTAGGCACAAAGCCAGCTGGGTGACCTTGGTCCAGTCCTTCTCTCTCAGCCTTGGGAAGGAGGCCACAGCAAATCACTTTTCAAAATGTTGCCAGGAAAATTTTTTCCAGACAGTTACCAGGGGTCAGACTGACTTGAAGCAAGGGAAAAAAAATATCCTGTGTGAATGTTTTAAAAATGGTATAGCAGGAGGTATAGGCAGTGTAACTAAAGCAATGTTAAAATATAGATATATGGTATGCTTTCACTTGGATATGGATATTATTTTTATTTACTTAGTTATTTGTCAGATTTATATTCAGCCTTTCCTTTAGGAGCTGAAGTTCCAATATATAGTATTTTCCTCTTCTAAACCTTCTACATAGCATCAATTCTGTGAGTTTGATTGGTAAGAGAAAGAATTACTGGCCAAAAGGCATTCAACAAGTTTCCATGTCTGCAAAAAAAAATCTTAAGATTATGTGATGCAATGAGAATTAGGCTCAGAAAATTAATTTATTGAAGACCAAAATTATGGTAGCTATGTTTGACAATGCAAATGAAATGAAATGAGTACAAGTTACACATAAATAGTAAAACTTAAAACAAATGGATGAATTTATGTACATTGGTAGAATGTTTACTAAACACAGGAAAGTAGATGGAGAAATTTTGAAATCAACAGATGCTAGTAGAATAGTAGTAGATAATATGTGCTCGGTTAGAAGGAAAGAAGGATGCATTGCTGGTTGAAATAAGCAAAATCAATTGAATAAAAGTATACTACTGCCACTTTGTTATACGGCACTGATAGTAAATAGAAAGCACTGGGAATTGAGATGGTTCTCTTATCCAAAAGTTAGATATATTTAGGATGGCTTTATAATTTCTGTGGTGAAAGATCTGGCTTTTTTTGGCAAAATATTTTTTTTACTATCTCCAGTTGAGGAATGGGACAACTTGTGACAACCAACTCGCCATGGCCAACTTGTCATGGCCAACTTGCTGCGGGACAATTCACCATGGCCAACTCACCACAGGACAACTCATTGTGGGACAATTCAACAATTCAATTTAATTATTTAAAATAATTTTAAAAATATTTTAATTTTTTTCATTCACATTTCATTTTGTCCTTCCTTTGGCATCCATTCTTTCATGATTCTATTGCACTATTTCTTTGATATTATTGTAACTCCTGTCCCGTGGTAAGATGTCTGGTAGCAAATTGGCCATGACGAGTTACCCTGTGGTGAATTGGCAATGGCGAGTTGGCTACAAGTTAGCCATGGCGAGTTGTCATAGACCCCTCCAGTTGTGTTACTATTTATGTCTGATTCTAGAGAGGTATGGTCTGGTCACAATGACCCATACAAATGTGATTATAAGATTAGGTTAATACAATGCACTATATATGAGGCTATCTTTAGATTGCCATGGAAGTTGGAGTGATTAGGAATAGAACCTTCTCAATGATAGACCTCAGGTATACAACTCATTTCCAAGGTACATTTTCCTGGCTCCACACTGTTGTCTTCTAAAGACCAACTGAAAAGATGCCCAGTCATTCATACAACAACTGTTCTACAGCCAAGCTGCCTTTTAGATGGCTTTTTTAGAACAGATTTTTATGACTTGTTGCATTCTTGTGATTGTTATTACATTAATTCACTCACTCACTCACTTACTCATTCATTCAATATCCTGCCTTTATTATTTGTAATAGTAGTAGCAATAGTTAGTATTGCTAATTGGGGATTGGAGCATAAATTGGGTATATTGCCACAGCAGGAAAGTTGACTATTATAACCGTTTGTGTTTATAAGAATTTTAAAATCTATTTTATTTTTTACGTGGCATCAGGTAAATCTGTGGCTATCTCTCTTTTTTTATCTTAATATGGTAGCTTTGCTATAGATTTTCTTGGCCTGCTTTCTTACCCTCACATACAGAGCACAGTTTTAAAAGGTTTTTTTCTTCTTCAGTACAGTATCTATCAAATGAAAGACTTTTGTTTATGTTCTCTATTGAAGATTCCCTGTACTCCAATTATCAAGTGGCCTTGAATTTTTTTGCTTATTCTTGGGCAATGTGCATTCCCTACTAATTGGAGTCATCCGACTTTCTGGTGCCTTCTGCAGTTATCAACAATTTGAAATAACACATTTGGTCTTAATTATTTCTTTAATGGCAGTCTTCCTTAGCATTCCATGATCTTATGAACTAACTTCTAGTAGACCCAAATATTCCAGAATTACTTCACCAGGAATAGCTTTTCCACATTAGAGTTTAGTAACAGGTGCAGTCTCATTAAAGAGCAATTCTTTTTTATGCAGACAGATTGTTCTGATAATAAAGTACTGCATGATGTTTCCACCAACTTTATGCTACTGCTATATGAATTAACTTGTAAAGCCTTCAACCATTTAGGTTAAGCTACCTGAAGGAGTATTTCCTTCCAGATTGCTGCCAAGACCCAGAATTTTAACTTGAGCAACTGATTAGAATTAAAAAGGATTGACAAATATTAAATCTTCTTGCCTGTTCGCTGGCACAGAAGAAAAAATTAATTTGGTTATAATGTTAGACTACAGAAAATCTTTCTCACACAGGGTTTCCCCAATTTGGTACTTTCCAGATTTGTTTTCATGAAGCAAATATCATATTGTTAAAATGCATTGCTTTTAATTGAAAAGTGTTATATATATGAGAGGCAGTTACTACGACTGCTTGTGTACTGTAAATGCATGAGATTGTGCTGGAAGAAAAGGAGTAAAACACATATATTACAAACAAAGAAAAAGTATCTTAAGTCTGCAGTATTAAATTTCTTGATTGTTTATATGCTCAGAGTTAAAGTGTAGCAGCATCTCCTTTAAGAATTCTGGCTTCCTAAACAGTTTTTAAAAATATTTTTACTCAGTATTCTTGTTTAAATAGTCAGATTATGCATATCTTCTCTATTTTTGTGTACATATAGACCAGGGAGTCTCAAACTTGGCAACTTTAAGACTTGTGGACTTCAACTCCCAGAATTCCTCAGCCGGCTGAGGAATTCTGGGAATTGAAGTCCACAAGTCTTAAAGTTGCCAAGGTTGAGAACCCCTGATATAGACACACATACATAATGTACATATATGCTTATACACAGAGAGAATTATGTATTTACATATATTCGGTTACACATATTACCCCCCTCTCTTTTTAACTTTTTTATGAATAAAATAAAAATAGGAAAAAAGAAGAGAAATATGAACTCCAAACAATACAACTTCGGCACACTTTGGTAACATACTATTTATACAACACAACTGTGCTGCTGCATTATACAATATGCATATATCTCTATATCTTTTTTGCTTGTCATCATGCACATATTAACTATTTGCACTTGACTAAACACAGAGTTAAAAACAAATTCAATTTAGATATATTTTTACTTATATCTCACAGGGGGGAAAAGGCAAAGCTTATCGCAGAACTCATTAATTTGGAATGTAACTTGCACTAACAATTTGCTCCTGGAATTTAAAGGGCAGCCAGGAGATGGCATGTGACCTTTAATAGGAGAGATTTATATAAGAAGGGAGTTGAGAGGAAATGAGATTCAAAAGCTAGATTTTTTTCCAGGATTTTAATATTTAGTGTGTACTATTTAAGCAGAAAGGTCTAAAACTAAATGGCAATTGTGGCTGATTCTTCATTTCAATTTGTGTATTATAGATATTATATTCTTCCAGATTTTGTAATACAGTCCTTAAATTGATACTATATATGACCAATGCTAATGTTGGGCTGCAATTCAACTATTGTATTATGTAAAGAAAACATATTTAAGTGTAACTTATTAGATCATTAATAACTTGCATATGATTTGTAGAATTTTGTATTATGGTTTATATATTAAATGTTTTAAGACATAAGAAAATGTGTCTTAATTGTAAATAGTGCATTGTGAATGTACATTAATGTATGTGCCTTAATGTTGTATTTTGCTTGACATCTGTTTTTGTTTGTTTGATGTTCATATTTTTATATTTTAAACAGATCTAATTATCCATTATGCATGAATAGAAATTATATTGTGCTTTATCCTTTTGTAAAATGTCTATTTAAACTGGGATGGAAGCTTAAGGCATGAAATATCAAACCTATGTAACACATGAACTATCAAACCTGTAATATGCTAGAAAAAATTAGAAGAGTTTGGAAAGCCCAAAGAGTTAAATAGTTCAAATAGTTCCAGAAGAAATAAGAGTCTTTATTTAAGAAAAGTAGGGCAACATAGTTTATTTATTTTAAAAATTGGAGTCTTTTTTTCCCCAGAGGGACCCAAGTTTTAATAATCAAGAGAGATATAGGAGGGCAGAATGACCATGATATGTTATTCTAAATATTTAATATGATGGTTACAGTTGTCTTGTAAACCTTAAAAAATAATCTGTCTTCTTAAAAGGCTGGAGGCTGTGAGGGTCTGAATGGGGAAGAATACCCTTCAACTGAACTGTGACAACTCAAATGGCTTTGGGTTTGGAGCTGCCACTTCTAGGACTATACTAGGATGTAGAGTTGAAAAAGTAATTGAAAATGAGTAGGTTAAAATATTGTGGGATTTCCAAATACAAACTGATAAAGTCTTGGACCATAACACATTTAATTGTGGTTGAAAAGAATAAAGTGTGGATAATTGATGTGGTAATCTCAAGTGATTGTAGCATAGTAGACAAAGAATGGAGAAGATCACAAAGTATAAAGATCTGAAAATTGAAATTGAAAGATTATGGCATAAATTGTCTGTGGTGATTCCAGTGGTTATGGGCAAACTGAGTGCCATGCCAAAAATCTTGGACGGCACTTAGAAAATCTGCGCATTGACAAACTTTCCATCTGTCAATTATAAAAGGCCACATTGTTTGGATGTGCACATATATGCATTATAACATCTAGGTTCTTGGGAACAACTGGATTTATATGGAGGCCAACAGCTAAAGAACTGGAATTATGATTTAATATTTTTGTTTATATAATAACAGGATATTAATTGTTTTTAATCTTGTTCACCATCCAGAGTCACTTGTTTGTGAGATGGGTGGTTATATAAATTTGACAAATAAATAACTAAAATAAAACTGCATGGACAAGCTTCTACTCTATAATGGTATTTTTCATTGTTTTCATCTTTCTCACCAGTCCACAATATTGTCCTAAGATTTTAAAAACATATTTGTTCAGTGGAGTTATTTGCATTAATGTGTAGGAGGAAAAGTGTGTATGTCATTGGCAAATGGATAAAAATAAGTATAAAAATGATCTGAAAGGTATTGTGGAAGACACTTCTGTTCGTCCTACAAAAGCTCCCAAATGTCAGAACCATAGCTGACATCATATTTTATAGTATTAAAAAGATTAACCAGATTAATCTTACCTGCAACTGTTCATAGGCTTGAAGCATCCAACCTTAATTCAGTACAAATTAATCAGATGAATCAAACAATTTATTTAAAATAAAAAATATTTTAAAAGGATTAAAATACGGTAGTCTAGATAGCTCAGTGTACTTTTTCCAAGGCACTTTGTATTTCTTGCCACTCATTCTTTACTTTTCCTGCCTTTTTTCTTTTATTAATATCAGTTTGGGTATGGCTCCCAGTTTTAGATTTTATCGAGCGAGCATTCCAACCTGGCAAAACACAACCGAGCACAGTTTGACAGTGAGTTACTCATTGGAATGTACCTTATAATATATACAGTACTGTATGGAATATTGCCATTAGACATTATCAATCTGTTAACCTTGAAAACTGTCTTCTATATTTTTTTAATACCTTTCTAACAGAAATGTTTACTGCTAATAATTTCTGTGTTGCCATTTTTAAGACTAAAATCACATATATGTCTTTTCATATTTAGTATGATAGAAGTTCTGTAATCTGAGATTTGCAAAAAGAGACTAATGGATAGTTGAAAGAATCCATAGAAATCAGTTAAAGTTTGTTAAAGTCAATGACCTAATAAATTTATTATGGCCAGGAATGTTATGGCAGTCAGATCTTCGTAGGTCTGAGTAGGAATAATCGAGGTCATCACAAATTTATATCTAAACATTAGAAGAATTCACTGTGTACATTACCCTCAAGGTTGTTTGTTTGCTTTTTAATTTGTATAGTCTGCATTTTTAAAGGGAATGTAGATGCTAGATCTGATAAAGTCATTTTGTTTTTTGAAGCATTTTTGGCTACAATGAAATATGATGAGCCCATTATTATGAATGGTGGTAATAATGCAGCTTTACAAATAGTTGTACATGGGATGGTTCAAATCATAGAATCATAGAGTTGGAAGAGGCCAGCTAGGCCATTAAGTCCAGCCTTCTGGTAAGGGCAGAAGCATTAAAGCATTTAGTCAGATGGCTACTTGAATGCATCCATGAAGAGGAGCCTACCATCCTTCTGGATAAGTAATTCCACTGTTGAACAGCTTTTATTGTTGCAAACATTTCCCCCAAACACTCAGTTGGAATTCTGCTTTTTTGTAACTGAGGTCCATTATTCAATGTCTTACCCTCTGAAATGAGAAGAAACCATTGATCTTTTATATAAGCATCTTTCAAGTATTTGGAGAGTGCTGTCATGACCTCACTGAATCATCTTTTCTCAGGGATAACCATACCCAGCTCCTTCAATCTCTCATCCTAGGTTTTTATTTCTAATCCCCTAATCATCCTTGTTTTTGTCTTTTAAAACATTTCATTTTCTTTGAATTCTTCTTAAAGTGTGATTTGCAGACTTAGATACAGTAATTAAGATGGTATCAGAACAAAGTGGAACAGAGTGAAAATATTATTTTCTATGATTTGGAAAGTATGGTTATGTGGATGAAAGCTAAAATTACCTTTATAGTACTTTCTTGCAAGTTCATATTCAGATTCAAGATCTATATCACAAATACTATTACTTGTAGTCAGTTATCCCACATCCTCTATCAATACACTTACTCTTGGGCATCAGCAAGGATTAA
Source organism: Protobothrops mucrosquamatus (assembly GCF_001527695.2). NCBI lineage: Eukaryota > Metazoa > Chordata > Lepidosauria > Squamata > Viperidae > Protobothrops > Protobothrops mucrosquamatus. The sequence continues at coordinate 340,659 of NW_015387794.1, read as the reverse complement.
TATAGTTTCTACACTGCATTATGCTGTTAGGCGACTACAGCCCTTTAGTCTCAAAATAAAGGCACAGAAAAAGAACATTATCCATAATTGAAAAGTGCATCCAGATAATAAAATGCACAGGTGGCTTTTAGTTTTCTTTTATAACACTGAATGTTGCAAACAATATACCACGACCAGACTTCTTCTTTCTTGAATATCTTTTTAGTTGATTGTACATTTAAACTTGCATCCTGATATATTCATCCTTCTAAGAATTATGTAAATACAGTAACATCTACATTGAATCATATGGTAACTGAATCATGACAATTGAGTTAATTACATGAAATTTGTTGTACCCATGGCACACAGAACAGTTTTACACCTCCATGCTGTACTCAGATACCAGTCCTGCTACAGCATATAGTTTTGCTAGATTTTGTGCAGCAGCACTTACAATACTTCAGAAGGAGACCTGTGTGTCAAATCAATTTTAATGAGCAGCTAGACAGTCATTAAAGAATGTTTTGTACTTTGATAGATTTAATTTGTTTTTATGCCCATTTACTGCTATAATTTTTTAGACTTTATTTTTTTATTTTTGTTTTTATACTTTTTATGTAATTTTTATTTCTGTATTTTTTGTGTTTAAAATTTTTTTGTACCCCACTTTCCTTATATTGGTCTTTGCCCATAATAAAGGCCAATTGTTTTGTAGTATATTGTAAATATTTATCAGAACTACAGTATGTGCAAGCAAGCTTTGCATCTTAATTTATTAATTGCTACAAATCTAACATCCAATGAATTCTACATTTTTTCTGCTTTATAAAGTAGAAATAATTTATTACCTGTAATTCTATATTGTAGCATTTTTAAATAAGTGTTGAAGGAATTAAACTAGAAGTATAACCATGTATTTAGAAAAATAGCTTTGCAGGAAGCTATTGATATAATGATCTGATTTGTTATCTTGTATTGGTAAAAAGATTGCCCATCCCTAGGATTATATTTTGGGGAGTGAATGCCCCCAAAAGGACCATCCATGATGAACATGTCATAGACAAGGGATCAGAGTAAATTATAATGTTATTAGGAAAGATAAATCCTTCCTGTCAGAAAGTATCCAAAGAACACTTATGGGTAGTAGTAGTATTCACACTGTGGGTGGATTGATGCTTATGGAAGGTTAATGGAAAGTTCTTGCTGCAAAAATAAGTATATCGTTATGAGGAATGGCAGAAGTATGAACGAAGGGCAAATTAATATTATCAGATCAGATGGATGAAAACTGGTTACTGGGAATCAATGAACTGAAATGGATTTGAATGGGTCACTTCATAGCTGTAATGGTATATGGGAATGATCACAGTCAGGGCAACAGTTGGATAAGAGACAATTGTACTTTCACACCTGCAAGGTTCTGTTAATGTAATCCTACAGTGAATGAGTCATTCTCCAGTACAGGAGATGGAGAATCCACCGGTGGGTTTCCTCTGTCTGCCTGCTCCTGAGACCAAGTAGCCAAACTTTGACACGCCCCCTGTTGCTGTGAGATCCAGTCTTATCTTGGTCTCAAGCTCTTGCAGACGTCTCAAGGTTTGGCTCTCAGGATCAGACTTAGATATTGCAGGTCAGAGACCCATCGTTGGCTTCTCAAGCTAATTCCCCACTTAAATCTTTTCCCTGAGTCTGCTGGGATCAGCGGGGCCCCAAATCGGCTGATTTGAGGCTTTTTATCAGGGAAGGGGGGGGGGGAAAATCCCCGTCGCCTTTTTCTTTCTCCAGGGATCTGGGGAGGAGGGAAGGTGATCCTCGCCAATTCCCCCGTTCTTTTCATTCCCTGAGTGAACTAGCGCTGCTACTTGCCTCACTCCTAGTAAATATTGCTCCTGCGGGCCGTTTGCAACGGCCGAGAGCCGCGGCCGCCATTTTGGGGCGCGTTTTTGCCGTTTACATCAAGGAGGCCTTTTTCCTCGATCAGGGGAGGCAATTTCTGCGACTTTTCTGAGGATTCCCTTCCCTGGCTTGGCTGCCAAACAGGGCATTGGTGTAAATTAGTCCTCCGGGCGTTTTTCAACTGACGGAGGTTGCGGCCGCCATTTTGGGCGCGTATTTACGAGCGTGGACAGAAGGCATTCTCCTTGATTTGGGGAGGCAATTCCTCAGCGTTTACTGGAATTCCCTTTCCCTGGCCTTGCCTGTCAAGCTCTGCCCTTGTCAGGTTTTGCTCCCCTGGACTTCTTCCTATCGGCGAAAGTCGCGGCTGCCATTTTGGGGCGCTCACGACAATCAACAACCGGGGAATTTCTACTTCGTTGGGGAAGGCGAATTCCCCGACGTTCAACAAATATCGTTGCCTTGCCTTCCCTGGTCCAGTCCGGTCCCTAGGGGCCGTTTACAGCTACCCCAAGTCAGCATAACAGCCCAGGGGTCTTATATACATTGCCGCCGCGGCCATTTTGGAAGCGCCACGCGGCTGGCCCAGTTGGTCTCATTACTGTACAAGACCATAGGGCCTGAGGCTAGGCCATCAGAATTTCTTAGACCACCATCTTGATTCGGGATCAGTTTGCCTGTACCAGGCCTCATTCTAGGCCTTCACGCCCTCATTGGATACTGGTGCACCCTGACTGGCCACCTAAGGCCTCCGGGCGGAGCCTTCCCGGGCCCCAAACGTGCCTTCGGTCTTCCTAGTGACCGTGACCCAGCCCAGAGAGATTGTCAGGTCGGGTGGTCAGGGGAGCAGTCCTTGTGGCTAGCTCTGAACAATCCTCCCCGCCATCAGCTTGCTTGCCAGAGCTCCCTCTCAGGTTTCCTGAGAAAGCTCAATACAGGATGGAGGATTCCACGGCGCCTCAGCTCCTGGGCACCGCGTCCCCATCATCCGCTCACGGCCGGCACAAATCCTCCGGACAGGAGGCAGCAGGCAAGCTTAAAAATAAGGCCAAGGCCACTCTGAGGAAGACATCAAAGGTGGCGGAGAAGCAGGCCAGCCGTAGGCACCAGGTTCTAGAAAAGGAATTTGCCAGGGCACAAAAACAGGCCAGACATGAGATGGATCAAGTGGTGGCCCCAGAATTCGATCTCCCTTTAGGTCCATCTACTTCAGCTCAGGGAGTGTGGTCCCTGGCAGCCGACCCAGTTACCCCGCCAGTATACCATCAAGGTACTGGGCCTCTTATACCACGAGCTCGGCTCCGGAAGCTACATTCACTCCTACAGCAGCAGGGCTCAGGGGTCCAGAGTTAGGAGACTTATTTTCAGACGGCCGTCTGGAAGCACTACTGTCTAAGGTCATAGACCGGGCGCTTGCAGCACGTGCTTGTCAGGGGCCTGGGCAGGAGGTTCCCACTCCAGCCATGCCTCCTCCTCCGCCAGCAGAGGACCTCTCGATTCAGGATCCTCAATCACCTGATCGCTCCTCACTTAGTGGCTATTCAGCCCACACGGGAGGGGATCAGCCGGACCTCGACTGGTCAGATGATGAGGTACTTCCCCCAGAACCTTCCTCGGGTGGCCTTTTTAATCAGGCATTGTTTCTCTCCTTACTCCGCAAGGCCACGGCCACGTCCAATATAGGGTCCGATCAGTTTCCTCAGCCGCAGGCTAACACCGAGGCGAGTCCGGACCCCATATTTTTTGCAACTGAGGCAACACAGCATCATGTCCCCTGCCCTC